>NC_137276.1:8810000-9107500 GCF_054371585.1 Giraffa tippelskirchi
CTTTAAAATCTCCCAGTACCAGACAGATTATCCAAGTTTCAACCCTGGAGGCTGGGCTTGTGTCGGGTGGAATTTTCTGCTGGAGAGAGACAAGCAGCTTCTGAAGTCTCCCGTTCTAACACATGCTGATGCCAATACTTTTCCTCCTCTGAAACCTTTCAGGGCATCATTAAGCTTTCCAAGTTCTTCCAAATGGCCTTTAGTAGAGGGAGCCCTGGCAAGAAATCATTTTTTCTTTTTTTTTTTAGTGCTATGTGAAATTGCACTCTGCAAAGTAGACACTCTAGTTAGACAACCTGCTTGGGCCATGGAAATTCTCATTTGTGAATGTCAATTATGCACCATAGTAAGACAGCAACCTGTTCTTGCTTCTTAATCCTGATTTCAGTGGTGGCACCATGGTAAAAGAATCCATCTGCTAATGCAGGAGACACAAGAGACACGGGTTTGATCTCTGGGTCGGGAAGATCCCCTGGAGTAGGAAATGGCATCCCACTCCAGTATTCTTGACTGAAAAATTCCATAGGCAGAGGAGCCTGGTGGCTCCTGGGGTCGCACAGAGTCAGACACGACTGAGGATGCACGCACACACACCATCCTTTCCCATGTCGAGGACTCACCCAAGCCAGCTTCCACCGCCACCACGCCGTCCCTTGCAGACACACTCAATTTATCGTGTGCAAGGCGAGAGAAATCTCCTGTCCCTTTATGAGTGAATTTCCTGCATCCAAAGTGACAGAAATGGGAGGCGGTGATGCTGCCGCGGGATTGGAGGGGGACCATTCTGGAAGGCTAATTGATTAGAATGGGCAGGAAATACTTGCTGTTATTCAAATGACTGTGGAGGCAGCCTCGTATGTCTCTTGTTTTATGAAATGCTAAAATATTTACACTCTTTTCACTTCAATCAGGGGGAGATCATTTGGATCTCTTTAAAAGGGGAAAGAATTAAGAGAGCTGACATTTCCGGGAGAAAAAATGCTCCTGCATGCAACTGGAATTTAAATGAGAACCTGTGGACGATTCTGACCGAACGAGCTTTCATTCCAATGCGTGGATGGCTGCAGAACCAAACCAGCCTCCAGGAGTACAGAGAAGACAGAGATCCAGCTCTCCAGGGTCAGAGCTGCTGGTTTTTGTTGCATTTCTGGGGTTAAATATTTTTGAGGATTTAAAAAGAGCATTTATTTCTTTTCCATTTATGATTCCCTCTGGAGCATATCTTTCCCCATTCCATGCTTCATGCAGCACAAGGGGGAGGAAAGGAGGTGTCGGCTTATTCCCAGAACAGCTAAAAGCATCACAGGAGTTATGGGCACTGTGCTCTACAGAGGAGGAAAATATATATTTTGGTCTTGAAAGTTATTGCTTCAATTACTTAGTAATTTCTTAAGTAACCTCAGGGTGGGCTTTTAAGAGGTGGGTTTGAGAGAGGCCTGTGGAGACTCTCTCCCTGAGCATTACCACTTAACACCTGTCAGAGTGGAAGCAGAGAACCCTTTCTACACTGCCCCTATCCAGAGAGGCTGCCAGGACAGCGGGCACGTCCAAGGCATGTGGCTTGTTTCTGTCTGTGATTTTTATGACTTTTGTGATTTTGTACAACATCCAAAGACGGTTCACAGCATCACTATTCACAATAGTCAAAAGGTGGAAACAGCCCAAATATCTATCAATTGATAAATGAATAAAGAAAATGTGGTAGATCCATCCAAATGGAATATTATTTGACTGTGCAAAGGAATGAATCCTTGACACATGCTATACCACAGACAAACCTTGAAAATGTCTTGTTAAATTGAAGGAGCCAGTCATAGAAGGTCACAGGCTATATGACTGTTTTCCAGAATAGGTGAGTAGAGCAGAGAAGGTATCCCAGGGGATCGTGATGTACAAAAGTCAGAAGACAAGATGAGGCCTTCAGAGACGTGCAGGAGATGCCATGGGGTCAGACTTTAGGACTGACAGGTGGAGGCGACCCTGACTTGGATCCACTGGAAGGGGCACTGTGGGGGGCGCCGGAGCACAGAGGGCCTCTGACGAGTCACCTGGCTCCACCTCCATCTCTGGGAGGACCCCTGAGTCTCCCTCATGGCCAAGCTCCACTCAGCCAGGGTGGCCTCCAATGCCCACCCAGCTCCCTGGTGCTCAGCCAGCAGGGAGGAAGACCTGGGGTGATCTCATGGGAAACGTGATGCTGAAGGGAGCTTTGCGGGCAGGAGATGCCTGGGGAGGGCAGTCAGCGCTGACAGTGGCCAGGAGTGGCCAAAGCCAGGGATTGTTTCATGTCTCATCACAACACAGGTCTCAGCCAGCCCCAGGACAGCTGTGGGACTGGGATGACCCTGTAGAATAGATGGCCCTCTACTCTGCCTGTGGAGGAGAGTTGTCGGAAGTTGAGCTTTGAGAATTGGACCTTTGCACCCACTCATTGATCAGTCAGTTACTGGAGGGCAAAACTTTGGGACTCACAGCCCCAGCACTGTTTCTCGGCTTCTGCAATCAGCTGTCGGCAGCCAACACCCTCGCAGCTGGGGAATGATGGCCTGGGCTGGAAGGGAGGTCTCTGGGCAGCACGCCCCAGTGTCCACTACACCTTTATCTCCATCAGGGTGTGGCAAACGTTTTCTTAAAGGGCCAGATAATAAATACTTTAGGCTTTCTGAGCCTAAAGGGAAAATCAGGTACTCATACAACCATTATAAAACATTAAAAAAAAAAAATTCTTATCTTGTGAGCACAACAAACAGTGGGCCAGATTTGGTCCCTGAGCTGTAATTTGAAGACCCCTGATCTGGGTCTGTGTTGTCCAGTATGACTGTCACTAGGGGTAGCAATTACAGCGATGTGCTACTAATCTCTTAAAGCCTCAGTCTCCTCAACTGTAAAATGGGTTTACTGCCCTCTCCCTTACAGTGTGTACCCACTGAGAGAAGAGAGAAAGAGCACATCACACAGCATCGTTCTAGCCCTCCCATCTCTTCTCCTAGCTCTTCCTATGGCTGCTCTTCTACGCCTTCCTCAGCATCCTATAGACAAGAACTCATTATTCAGTGAATACTTGATTCCATGGCTTGTCTAGTCAAAGCTATGGTTTTTCCAGTAGTCATGTATGGATGTGAGAGTTGGACTATAAAGAAAGCTGAGCACGGAAGAATTGATGCTCTTGAACTGTGGTGTTGGAGAATACTCTTGAGAGTCCCTTGGACTGCAAGGAGATCCAACCAGTTAATCGTCAAGGAAATCAGTCCTGGTGTTCATTGGAAGGACTGATGTAGAAGCTGAAACTCCAATACTTTGGCCATCTAATGTGAAGAGCTGACTCATTTGAAAAGACCCTGATGCTGGGAAAGATTGAAGGCGGGAGGAGAAGGGGACGACAGAGGATCAGATGGTTGGATGGCATCACTGACTCAGTGGACACGAGTTTGAGGGAGTTGGTGATGGACAGGGAGGCCCGGTGTGCTGCAATCCATGGGGTCGCGAAGAGTCAGATGCGTTTGAGTGACTGAACTGATGGCTTGTTAAAGAGCAGGTGGCACAGAGTCTTCACCGTTTGCTGGGAAACCAACGTGCTCTGCGAGCACCCTGAGTGTGGGGTCACCGCAGACGCCCTGCTCCCGGGAGCCCCTCGGTCCTGGCCTCCCAGTGATACACAGCCTCTTTGGTGTGTGGCTCCTCAGTTCAGTTCAGTCGCTCAGTCGTGTCCACTCTCGTGTCCATGAACCACAGCACGCCAGGCCTCTCTGTCCATCACCAACTCCTGGAGTCTACCCAAACCCATGTCCATCGAGTCGGTGATGCCATCCAACCATCTCATCCTCTGTCATCCCCTTCTCCTCCCGTCCCCAATCCTACCCAGCATCAGGGTCTTTTCCAATGAGTCAACCCTTCTCATGAGGTGCCCAAAGTATTGGAGTTTCAGCTTCAACATCAGACCTTCCAATGAACACCCAGGATTGATCTCTTTTAGGATGGATTGATTGGATCTCCTTGCAGCCCAAGATACTCTCAAGAGTCTTCTCCAACACCACAGTTCAAAAGCATCAATTCTTCGGCCCTCAGCTTTCTTCACAGTCCAACTCTCACATCCATACATGACCACTGGAAAAACCATAGCCTTGACTAGACGGACTTTTGTTGGCAAAGTAATGTCTCTGCTTTTAAATATGCTATCTAGGTTGGTCTAACCTTCCTTCCAAGGAGTAAGCGTCTTTTAATTTCATGGCTGCAATCACCATCAGCAGTGATTTTGGAGCCCAAAAAATAAAGTCTGGCACTGTTTCCACTGTTTCCCCATCTATTTGCCATGAAGTGATGGGACCAGATGCCATGATCTTAGTTTTCTGAACGTTGAGCTTTAAGCCAACTTTTTCACTCTCCTCTTTCACCTTCATCAAGAGGCTCTTTAGTTCTTCTTCACTTTCTGCCATAAGGGTGGTGTCATCCGCATATCTGAGGTTATTGATATTTCTCCCGGCAATCTTGATTCCAGCTTGTGTTTCTTCCAGCCCAGCGTTTCTCATGATGTACTCTGCACATAAGTTAAATAAGCAGAGTGACAATATACAGCCTTGATGTGCTCCTTTTCCTATTTGGAACCAGTTTGTTGTTCCATGTCCAGTTCTAACTGTTGCTTCTTGACCTGCATACAGGTTTCTCAAGAGACAGGTCAGATGGTCTGGTATTCCCATCTCTTTCAAAATTTTCCACAGTTTATTGTGATCCACACAGTCAAAGGCTTTGGCATAGTCAATAAAATAGAAGTAGATGTTTTTCTGGAACTCTCTTGCTTTTTCGATGATCCAGCAGATATTGGCAATTTGATCTCTGGTTCCTCTGCCTTTTCTAAAACCAGCTTGAACATCTGGAAGTTCACGGTTCACATATTGCTGAAGCCTGGCTTGGAGAATTTTGAGCATTACTTTACTAGCATGTGAGATGAGTGCAATTGTGCGGTAGTTTGAGCATTCTTTGGCATTGCCTTTCTTTGGGATTGGAACGAAGACTGACCTCTTCCAGTCCTGTGGCCACTGCTGAGTTTTCCAAATTTGCTGGCATATCGAGTGCAGCACTTTCACAGCATCACCTTTGAGGATTTGAAATAGCTCAACTGGAATTCCATCACTTCCACTAGCTTTGTTCGTAGTGATGCTTTCTAAGGCCCACTTGACTTCACATTCCAGGATGTCTGGCTCTAGGTGAGTGATCACACCATCGTGATTATCTGGGTTGTAAAGGTCGTGAAGTGTGGCTCCTACTCGGCCTCAAATGCCTCGAGGTGCATTTTGTACCCAGTAAAGACCGTTAAATATACTTAGATAATAAACCGAGCTACCAACACTACTCAACCCTGATTACCTAATCGTTCTCAACACACAGCCTGCAGAAAATTAAATTTCCAAACCATTTCCAGCTCACGTCCAGCCAGCAACCCAGACGAGGTGTGATATTTGCTTGGGTGCATCCGCATGGCTGGTAAACTTAACTTGCTCTCTCCCTCACCCGAGAGTGTGGAAAATGTGTCTGAGGGAAGGAAGTTTGCTCTCTGGTGTTTTAAATGGAAGAGCCCATCCCCACCACCAGGAGAAGAAAGCTGGCATGTAATGATGTTGGTAAAGCACTCTGGGCAAAGTCACCCCTCCTTTATTGAGGGGCTGTGGCCCAGGAACAGGAAGCTGCTAGAAAAAGATATGAAGCAAGTTTCTATCATTATTATTATCAGTATCTGTGAACCGAGCACCCACTCTGTGCTGAGCTCTCCACATCCTTTCTCATCTCAGGAGGAGGAAACTTTGGTCTCTTTGCTTCCTCAGGTGGTTGCACAGTAGAAGGGCTGACCCCCCTACTCCCTCCATCCCAATGAGCTCAGGTCAATGACTCATGTCAAGAGATGTGACATCTTTTATCCACTTGTTGAGCCTTCTACAGACTTTGTCTCATACGGTCATCAAGACAACCCTACGAGACAGGCACCATCACCCCCACTTCTTATGTGGGAACACTGAGACCCAGGGCATATGTTACTGTCACAAGGCCATGCAGAATTATTTCAAAGAGGTCCAACTCCCTCATTTGAAGTCTAAGTCCTTCCCACTATACTTTGCTGCCTCAGGAAGTGAGTGTTAAATCCTGAAGAAGGCTGAGAACAGGGTCAAATTCTGGAATTTGAGCAATGAGAAAGCTGCCTCAGTCCTGACATGAAAGTGAACAATTTAGGGGGCAAGGGACATATGACAAAGCTGAGATTCCAGTCTCCACTAACGTTTTCCCAATGAAAACAGAGACTTGGCCCAACCTAGGACTATGCCTTCCAAGGAAACCCCACAGAGAGCCTCACTGGCCCAACAGCTGACAAGTGTCCCAGGTTCAGTGTCCTATTGTCAAACGAGGCATCAGATGCTCTAGACAAAAGGATTCTTCCTCCTCTGACACTGTGCATCCTGTAAGGATAATTTATGACCATATCATGGCATCATTTCCAACAGTGTGAGTGTGAGTAACTATTTACTCAGTTATTTACTTTGTTGTCTTTGCTGTTGTTCAATCACTGAGCTCAGTCCAGCTCTCTGTGACCCCACAGACTGCAGCACACCAGGCTTCCCTGTCCTTCACTGTCTGCTGGAGTTTGCTCAAATTCATGTCCATTGAGTTAGTGATGCTCTCTAACCATCTCATCCTTGGCCACCCCCTTCTCCTTTACCTTCAGTCTTTCCCAGCATCAGGGTCTTTTCCAATGAGTTGGCTCTTCACATCAGGTGGCCAAAGTCTACAAAGACCTACAAGAACTTCTAGAACTAATACCAAAAACAGGCATCCTTTTCATCATAGGGGATTGGAATGCCAAAGTAGGAGGTTATTTACATACTTGATCAATAACCATTGATCATACACCTATTATGTGGCTCACAGTCCACTAGACACTGGGATACAAAGAGAAGTCACAGTTCTGTCCTCATGGAGCTCAAACTCTGGAGATTTGATATAGATATTCTGATACACTAGGCTGCATTGGTGATGCAAAGAAGAAAAAGTGAATTATCAACTCTCTTTAAAAAGAAATGGACCAAAGAATTAACTGCTGGCATCAGCCTTGGCAGAAGCAGTACTGCTCAATCAGTATTCCATCAGCTTCTCCAGAATTCCCAGCCACCCTTGCAGTTGGGAAGGGTTGGGTGACCAGTTCTAGCCAAATGCGTCACTTTGGGGCTGAAGCCTAGAAGAGCCAGTAGACAATCATCTGTCTGTCCCTGCTGCTATGGCAAGCACATATTCCTGGTGATGGCACCTTGGTTACCTTGGATCCCTGAGTTACTACGTGGAACAGAGCCCTTTGATGACCCATAATGGACAGAGAGAGAAATGAACCCATGTGGTGGTAAAGCCACTAAGATTTGGGGTCATTTGTTATTGCACATTATCCGGCCTCTCCTGACTCATACCAATGGATTAGAAGCCAAATTACATTCTGGACTGGAACTGATTTTGGTACATAAAAAGATAAAATATGGTTTTAATTAACTTTTTTCTACACAGTGTCTCAAAAAAAGTTACTTAGACTTAACATTTTAAAATCAGTGAGTGCCCAAGCCAATTTCCATTTCCTACAATTTGGAATTCATACCATTTTTTCATGAATTTGTTTTCCAAAGTCTAGAGAAGCAAACTGCAGACAAAAATTCTAAACTGTAATTGGTAAGCTGAGAAAATAGTGGCATGGAAAATATCTACTTTTAGGAAACCAACAAAAGATAATGGAAATACAGAGGTGGTGTATGATCCTGTTTCCATGGTGAATGCAAGGTCTGAATCAGTTCTCGGTGATGTGATGGCAAGGACAGCCATGGTTGGTGAAATGTCAGCCTGCTAGCAACTGGCTCAGTCCCACCCACTGACCAGGAGAGTCAGGAGCGTCACACAGCAAGGAGTGGAAGTTGTCGTGTGAATCGGAAGTGAGTCCTAGGGTGGTGAATTAATTAGCGGGAGTTACTACTTGACTGAGGGCAGGAGGAGAAGGGGATGACAGAGGATGAGATGGTTGGATGGCATCACTGACTCGATGGACATGAGTTTGAGTAAACTCCGGGAGTTCGTGATGGACAGGGAGGCCTGGCGTGCTGCAGCTCATGGGGTCGCAAATAGTTGGACACGACTGAGCAAAGGAACTGAACTGAACTACTTGAGTGAATAACCAACTGAGCTTCTCCAAAAAGACTAGGATTAAGATAGGGTTATTTCTCTGGAGCATGGGTGTGCTAATCACCTCCTGATAAAGGCTTCCATATATTTGCTTCCTCATTAGCGGAGTTGTTAAATGACAGATGTCACCATTCTCACCAATCCAATGAGCTGGGGTCATGGGCTTGTGTTAAGAGATCTGACCATCGAGTTAGCTCGTCACTGGTTGGGTAGGCATATGGTTCAGCCTGAGAGAGGAAGCAGAAGCCGAGTAAAGAGACGTAGGAGAGAAGGGATGAGGAGGTGGAGTTCAGCCAAATGTAATGGGGTTTTGAATCCCTCTCACAAATAAATAACTTGTATGAATGAATCTAGCTGACTTATTACTAAATAGCAACTACCCAAATGTATTCTATTTCATTAAGCTGATTTTACTAAGGGGCTTCCCTGGTGGCTCAGTGGTACGGAATCCACCTGCCAATGCAGGAGGCATGGGTTTCATGCTTGGGTTGGAAAGATCCTCCTGAGGAAGGAAATGGGAACCCATTCCAGTGTTCTTGCCTGGAAAATTCCATGGACATAGAAGCCTGGCGGGCTACAGTCCATGGGGTTGCAAAAGAGATGGATACAACTGAGTGACTGAACAAACTGACAGCCATTTAGTTTTACTAAATGGCTACTCTGTGCCAGGACATAATGGTCATATCGAGCTATAAACTATCTGAATAAAAAGAAAGAACTATGCTAAAATAGCAATTATCTCTAAAAAGTAGGGTTATGGGAAATTTCTACTCTGCTCTTCTTTCCTTTATTTGACAAGTTTTCTATAATAGAAGATGAGCTAATTTTAAAATTACCATTTTTAAAGAACGTGATGAAACCCACTGAACAGTCATGGGGACCTAGGAGGGTGGGGTCTGGTGGGCCCAGCTCAGCTATTCAAATGTTGCAGAGACACCAGCCTTTTCAAAATATCACCAATATTCCTTAAACCATTAAATACATTTTATAATTGCAACTGCTCGCTCTAAATTGCCTGTTTACACTGTTAATGACTTTTTTTGTGTGAACCACTGTTTACAAATAAGGCATTTCCTAGAATCTGCTAGCAATTAGGGACTTGTTCTGGCCTCCTAATGAAAAGTAAACACCATTAATAACGCCTGTCCTAGCTCATATTCATGTTGGTTTTGTGTCATTTACTTTGGGAACAGAAAATAACCATCCTAAAAAAAAATGCATTTAGCCTATAGATAGCTCCGAGGTACCACATCGTGTACTAATCTCATGGCAGAGAAAAGACATGATTAAGACAAGATAAAGGAAGAAAAGTCTTCCTTCCTCCTTCAAATTGTTTTTCATAAACGATGGTCCCCACACAATTGTTTTTACTAATCTAGCTATTTTATTCTGTATACTCATATCAACATCAGAGGCCAAGTTAAAGCCTGGCTTACACCAGGACCCACTGGCTACAGTTGTCTCAAATTGGGGTGTAAAACAGTCTTAACCCCATCCTACCCAGTCTGTGCAGAAGCCGTGAGAATGCAGCACATTTTAAAAAGAAAAAATAGCTGGTTATGAGAGAAGTGAAAGTGAAGATGATAAAACTACCCAAGAGAAAAAAAAAGCATACCTTCATACAAAAAAACTGTTTATGAATGTTCATAGCGGCTTTGCTTGTAATAGCCTCAAACTGGGTGCCAGCCAAACCTCCAGCAGTAGGTGAATGAATGATGCTTGATGTATGATGTACTTGTGGAAAGGAATATTACACACGAATGTGCTACTGATAGACTCTATAGAAGGGATCTCAAAATAATTATGACAGAAACCAGACAGAAAAGAGTTCATGCTGTGTAATTCGCTTTTAATGAAATTCAAAAAATGCAAGCTAATCTGTAATGGCAGCAAGCAGATAAATGATTGCTGGGGTTGCAGGGAGAAGAGGAGGGGAATGTTCATTATTTCGATGGCAGCAATGGATTGACAGGTGTACACATATGTCAAAACTTAAACCTACAATTTAACATACATGTATGGCACCATCTTCCAGGGCCTACTCATCACTCATGGATACACTGAAAGCTAAGTGAAGGGAGAGCGTGGAGGATGACTCAGGTGTTTTATGGCCAAGCCTGGAAGTGACGAGTACCTTCCTGGCCACATGCTATTGGCCAGAACCCAGGGATATGGCCCCAACCTAACTTGGCAAGGGAAGCCAGGAGGTGTGGTTTTAATGCGTGTCTGGGAAGAGAAACCAGATTGGAGAGTGCCCTAGGTTAAACAGTGTCCTCCTAAAATTCATATCCTTTCCAAAACTTCAGAAGTGGTTTCACTTGGAAACTGGATACCTGCAGGTATACTTAGGTCTGTGAAAATGTCATCATCCTGGAGTAAGATGGGCCCTTAATCTAATGTGATGGGTGCCCTTATACAAAAAGGTGAAGAGACAGAGCAGAGGCAGTCACATGATGGCAGAGGCGAGACTGAAGTTGTTCTGCCACAAGTCACGGGACACCAGGGATTGCTGATAACTATGACGGGCTGGGAGTAGCAAGGAAAGATCTTCCTAGAGCCTTCAGAGAGAGCATGGCCCTGCCAACAGCTTGATAGCAGACTTCTCGTCTCCAGAACTATGAGGGAATACATTTATGTTGCTTGAACCACCCAGTTTGGGATACTTTGTTCTGCAGCCCTAGAAATAAATATACCTAGGGACTGTCCCTGCCACAGTGCCTGTATGCTATGCTAAGTTGCGTCAGTCGTGTCCAACTCTGTGCGACCCCATAAATGGCAGCCCACCAGGCTCCTCTGCCCCTGGGATTCTCCAGGCAAGAATATTGGAGTGGGTTGCCATTGCCTTCTCCAGTGCATGAAAGTGAAAAGTGAAAGTGAAGTCGATCAGTCGTGTCCGACTCTTCGTGACCCCACGGACTGTAGCCCACCAGGCTCCTCCGTCCATGGGATTCTCCAGGCAAGAGTACTGGAGTGGGTCCCATTGCCTTCTCCGCCACAGTGCCTGTAGACCATTGACTTCTCTAAGCCTCACTTTCCTCATCTGTAAAGTAGACATATTAATAGTAGCTAACCAAAATGTTTCTCTGAAAATTAAATGAGATAAAGTTTTGAAGTGCTCAGCCCATCACCTGGACCATAAGTGTCCAAAATAAAGATATTATGATTATTACTAACATTAGTCAGTTCAGAGGTAAGAGTGAGCATAGAAAAAGGCATAGGCTAATCAGCTTTGAAAATCATTGCTTTCCTCTTGGCCCACAGAAGAACTTAAGACTCAGTATCCAAGAAGAACATCCTAAAGTGGAGAGAGTGAAGGATTAAGAACTTGCAGAGCTGGGACTGAGCCCAACTGTGAACCACGATCTGTGTGCCACTGAGCAGGTAAATCCAAACACCATTTCTGTATCTGATAAATAGGAGCCATAGTGTCTACTTTGCCTACTCTGAGAGTGTGTTTGGAGCCTGAAAGGAAATATCCAACCTTTACCCTGAGAGTACAGCTTGTGAAAAGCAAAAAAAAAAAAAACTTCACCAGAGATGAATTTATCCAGGGTCAAGTTCTAAAAGGCTGTGTGAGGCTGTGATCACCTGGAACCAAAGACGCCCTTGGAAAATCCACTAGGGATTCACCTGTCGGATGCCAAAGTCCTGTCTCCCAAAGTTCAGGCTTGCCAGGTTTTCCTCCAAGGCTGGAAGAAATCCGTTTCTTTGACTAAGCTGAATAACAAGTTTCTCCAGCTAAGTTGGATACTGAGCTGGCTTGCATTTAGGAGCAATGTTATACGAATATCTTTCAATCGTAGAATCACACTCAGCATGATGAGACACCCCCACCGGAGAGGCAGAAAGCACAGCACATGAGAACGGGGACCGGGAGGAAACGTCAGAGTCACCGTCTGCCTGGCAAACCTCCGCTCAGGAAGGAAGCAGGGACGTGCTCTCGCTCTCCCTCTAAAACGCACAGAGGTGAAATTGCATGAACTTTAGTGGCTACAGTAAGCCACTGTATCTAAATATTTATGGCCGGGTTGTTTTGTAGGGAGAGAGAAGTCACACATATCTGTCCGTGCACCTGATGTAGAAAGATCATTCACACATCCCACGGCCCCCTGGCAGTGAGTTGAGAACCTAACCTAATCTAAGACAACTGATTTTATCTGCAGGCTAAGGCACGTAGCAGCAGTAGATAAGCGGGTGCAGAGTTTGGAGGCGCCTGGATGGCTCTGAAGATGCCTCTTGTCCACTTATTCTGTGAGCAAGTGTCCCAACATCTGGGTGCTTCTGCTGTCTCCTTAGCCATGAGCCACATTCGCAAAGAGGTTGCTAGAGTGGTAGCTAAACCCATTGCCTCTGCAATTGGCAAACTTTTTCTAGGTCCCTGGGGAAAGTCTTAAGGACAAATGCATTCTTTCATGGGCCTTTTAAATGGATTGAAATCTGGCCACTTGGCCGCACCCTTTAAACTGTACTGGCTTCTGCTCGATGGTGAAGTCAGGAGCAGAGGGCAGCCTCACCATCACAGTTGGCCATTTTCCTTTCAGCTGAAAGCGTTGCAGTGATTTTCATTGTTATAACCTCAACTTTGGATCCAATGATTGCTAAAATGTGTTTGTATAGTTTCTGAGCAAACAGAATGCATTTTATGACTACAATTGTTGTTTAGTCACTCAGTTATGTCCGACTCTTTGCAACCCCATGGACTGTAGACCGCCAGGCTCCTCAGTCCATGGATTTTCCAGGCAAGAACACTAGAGTGGGCTGCCATTTCCTTCTCCAGGGGGTCTTCTTGACTCAGGGATTGAGGCTGCACCTCCTGCATTGCAGGCAGATTCTTTACCCTGAGCCAGAAATTCAGGATCAGAGGTGGTCCAAAGAATGTGGATCATAAAATTCCAACTGTATCATAAGTGTCTGGAATGACACTGAGATTAATTCCCAGCTCCCTGCATCTCAACCCCACCCTACTTCTGACCTTGACTGTGGTCCAATTGACACCCAGACCAGTGAGGTATTCAGAGGCAGTCAGTAAGTACATCACTATGTGTTACAACAACAACAACAATAATAATCAGAGATCAGACAGAACTGATGTGCTTTTTATCCAAGCTCAATATTTTTCCTGAACATGCTGTTGATCAATTCCTGGGGACTCCAGAACTCTTCAGGTTTGTATGTCTAACAAGGCTAAAATCAATGGGTATAATCCAATAAGAAAGATCTGTGGTTCGATGCATGATACAGGGTGCTCAGGGCTGGTGCACTGGGATGACCCAGAGGGATGGGGTGGAGAGGGAGATGGGAGGGGGGTTCTGGAAGGGGAACACATATACACCCATGGTGGATTCATGTCAATGTATGGCAAAACCAATACAAAAAACAAACAAAAAAAAGAAAGACCTGTGGACCCAGCCCATGACTCTGACTAGCCAGAACTTGGAGAGCAAGGAGACAAGGGGACATTAGTCCTCCCTCTGGTGACATTTGAGAAGAATTGGGTCATCATGTGGGGGCATCAGCTAAAGAATAGCCCAAAGTTCCAGGAGACACTGTGGAGGGCAGCCCACGCTGCTGGACAGAGGTCTGGACAGGCAGCACTAAGGAAGGGCTGGTGAATAGAGTTCAATCTGAACTGGCATCTGCGACCACCTCCCAGACCCCACATGATGAACGAGGGGAGCAAACGTCTGTTCAGAAGGGAAAAAAAATTTTAAAAAATCAATGGCTACAGGCAAGAGAATCTATTTTGTAGACTAAGGTCACCCTGAAATTCTAGAGGCTTAAATACCACATACCCACTTAAGGTCTGGCATATGAACTTCTCATTTTGTGTTAATTAAAGATCTCAGTGTAACTTTGGGGTAAGAGTATTTTTCCAGTGTTTTCAGACGCATTCCCAGGAATGACAGAGAAGGGGAACTCTCTCAAGAATCATTCAATAAAACCAGTTATCTGGAGAAGTTCATGAAAAAACATCCACAAAAGGACGTGCATCTGCAACAAAAGGTAGATGTGGACAGGGAGGAGATCCAGCGCTTTCAGCCAGCAGCTGGGAGCAGCCGGAGTCCACCAAGATGCCTAATTATTAATAAAAATTGGATTGAAGTGGGAAGGAGGGGGTGGCTATCTGGCTCTAAGGCACAGTAATAGACTACTTAATAAAAACTAAAACAATGAGAAAAATTACATAACTATAATAAGGAAAAAAGGGCTTCCCTGGTGGCTCAGTGGTAAAGAATCCACTTGCAATGCAGAAGCTACAGGTTCGATCCCTGGGTCAGGAAGATCCCCTGGAGGAGGGCATGGCATCCACTCCAGTATTCTTGCCGGGGAAACCCCATGGACAGAGGAGCCTGGCAGGTTGCAACCCATGGGATTGCAAAGAGCTGCACAAGACTAAACAACAACAATAAAAAAAAAAATCCTGAAAGATAAGAGAATGAAGCAGATAGAAGGAGCCTTCAAGGTCAGCATTCACCATATCCTTTCCTCCCTTCGCTGGCTCCCTCCACCCCCAAGCCCCACTCCGCACCTTCTCTGCCACCCCCACCCCTGCCCCGCAAGCCTGAGGCCGAGACAGTCAAGCAAAGGTCCTGAGTTCCTCCAGCTACAGGCTGCAATTTAGACCCCACTGTCTATGCTCCCGGGCACGGCTTTCTCCACTCCATCACATTTGTCTTTAGGGGCAAGTCTTTGGGTGATAAAAGCTGTACAAAAATTTTGCCACAAGACTTCTTTAAAGTTATTTGCCCTAAGTATTAGTAGCATGATTTGGCACTTGAAATAATTTCCTTATCATGAACAGGTCCATGTTCAAAAACAGGATCTATTTACAGAAAACAAAGACCACTTGCATCCGAACCTTGTCCAATGCAAATGTTTAAATTAGGAGATAGAGTATTTTGATATTTCTCCTCTACCAGGGATTTCCAATGTGGCTTTTTAAGAATCTTGAACTCCTGGACCGCAAGCCAGTCCTGCCAAATCAGAATCTTCAGGAACGAGGCCCAGGAGTATATATTCCAGGATGGTCTGTGGATGACTCAGATGCAGTCTGACACTCACTCAATGACCACTATTTGTGTCTGTATCATAGAAAACACCAGAGTGAGACTATTGCATTACAGGAGGCATGCCCCACTGGCCCAACCATGCCGGCAAGAATAATGTGTTATGATGACCGTCAGGATGGAGAGGAGCATGATTTTAGTCCCCCAAATGGCCAGTTTCATTTTTGACTGTGTACCCTGCTCAAGAATGTTACACATCTTTACAATATCATTTATGCATCCACTTTCTCTCCCACAATAGCAGAGGAATTCAGTGCTGAGATAGCGTTTGATCCTAAATCACAAACCTTGATTTCAGAAGCACATCCTCGCATCTCTCCTCACGCTCACAGAGACCAAAGACCCCGGGCTTATTGAGGTGGGAGAAGGAATGCTGAATTTTATTTTACATCTTGCTTATCCTCTCTCTCCTCTCCTCAAAATAAAACTGATCTCTAGGGAACACAGGTATCGGCTTAACTCGTTCTAAATTACTCTAATCTCCAGTGACTCTTTGTCACTCATCATTTTACAGGAAGCAAGTAAGGTACCTATTATCCTGTTATCTCCTCCCAGAAAAGAACATTCTAATGGGAACTCACTGTTCTGGTTGGCCGGCACCCTCAACAGCCAGGCCTCCGAGCCCCTGCGGGGAACTTCATGAGGACTGAAGGTTTCCTTCTCCGCTTCTCTTACAGGGACAAGGGAAGGAACTCGCCATCAGCCACGTGCCCACCTCTCGAGCCGAGGACCCTGGTGTTGGGAGTCAGGCAGGCCTGCGTTCAGGTCCTGCAACTACCAGTGGCTCACCTAGAGGAGTCTGCTTCTCGGTTAACATTCTGTGAAATGGAAAACAAGGGGCTGTGGGCTGCACACGGAGAGATGATGGTTTTCAAAACGGTAAAGCTCTGTACAAAAAGGCTATGGCTTATGCTATATTTTAATTAGGGTAACTAGATAAAACACAGCTGGCCTGTTATTGGAATTTCAAATAAGCAAATAAATGTTCATTCTAAGTTTGTCTCATGCGGTATTTGGGACATACTTCACTTGAAAATTATTCCTTGTCTATTGGAAATTCAAATTTAACCGGGCTTCTTGTATCTTTATTTGCTAAATTTGGCAACCCTAATTTTTTTGTTTGGCCCCACCATGCGGCTTAGAGATCTTAGTTCCCTGACCAGGGATAGAACCCGTACTCCCTGCAGTGGAAGCACAGAGTTCTAACCACTGGACCACCAGAGAATTCCCTAATTGAACATTTTGTTCACACTGTTTAATCAGATCCTAAGACAGAGGAGAGAATGCGCTGACAGTTTGGTTTTTTTTTTAACAGCCTTATCAAGATATGACTTTATCTTATAATTCACTCAGTTCAGTTGTTTTGAGTATAGAACTGTGTAACCATTATCACAGTTTAAGTTTAGAACGTTTTCATCAGCCCAGAAGAAACTCTACACCCACTGCAGTCAGCCTATAACCCACACCTGACCTCCCCCCACCCCCGGCCCTACACCAATCTGCTTCATGTCTGTATGAATTTGCCTGTCCTGGACATTTCATGTCAATGGAATCATACAACATGCAGTCTTTTGTGATGGCTTCTTTCAGTGAACATCTTGTTTTCAAGGTTCATCCAGGTTACAATATACATCAGTATTTCATTCCTTTTTAGTGCCAAATCATATTCCATTGTTTGGATGGACCAAATTTTGCTTATCCATTCATCAGTTGATGAATATATGCATCATTTCTACTTTTTGGCTATTAGAAATAGGGTTGCTATGAACATTTGTGTTCGTTTTCATGAAGATGTATGTTTTAAATTTTTTGAATATAAACCTAACAGTGAAGTTAAAAGGTCAAGATGTAAGTCTGTTGTTATTGTTCAGTCACTAAGTGTGTCTGACTCTGTGACCACGTGGACTGCAGCACACCAGGTTTCCCTGTCCTTCACTATCTCCCAGAGTTTGCTCAAACTCATGTTCACTGAGCTGGTGATGCCATCCAACCATCTCATCCTCTGTTGCCCTCTTCTCCTCCTGCCCTCAATCTTTCCCAGGGTCAGGGTCTTTTCCAATGAGTCAGCTGTTTGCATCAAGCGGCCAAAAGTGTTGGGGCTTCAGCTTCAGCATCAGCATGTAAACTCGACATTTAACTTTTTAAGGAACTGTCAAGCTATTTTTCAAAGTGGCTACACCAGAAATGTCTGAGAGCTGCAATCTCTCCTCATCCTCATCAACTCTTAGCATTGTCTGTGTTTTGGGCCCTAACCATCTAGTGAGTATAAAGTGGTATTTTATTGTCATTTTGATCTGTATGTCTTTAATGACTAATGATTTTTAGTACCGTCCCATGTGCTTTTTGGCTATTTATATATCTTCTTTGGAGAAATGCCTATTGAGATCCGTTGCCCATTTTTAAAATTGGGTTATTTATCTTTTTAGTATTGATTGTAAGAGTTTTTAATATATTCTGGATACAAGCCCCTTCTCAGATATGTGATTTGCAAATATCTTTTCCTATTCTATGAGCTGCCTTTTCACTTCTTGCTGGCTTCATTTTCAGCACAAAAGTTTTTAATTTTCATAGGCCAATTTGTTTATTTTTCCCTTTTGTTACTTGTGCTTTATCTAAGAAGTCATGCCTATCTGAAAATCACTAAGATGTACTCTTTTGTTTCTGCTGCTGACAGGTTTTTAAGACCTTTTACTTACACAGGATTTAGAAACCTTTTTGGTCCTAAATGCAGGTTTATCAGGCTCTAAAATTTGAGCCCTTTCTTTTGCACCCCACTAACTTAGTCTAACCCATTTTAATTATTTCTGCTATGAATGAGAATATGTGGCAGAATAAAGTGGGGGAAGGGAGGAATGTGTTATTTATAAATAAAAATGGATGCTGAAATATAAAGCCCTTTCTAACTTACCAACCCTCAGATAAACTGCAGTGTGATTTCCAAATAGAAATTAATCATAAAAGTGATACTAACATTTTCAATTTCTATTCTTCTTGTATAAACTCCCCCTTCCCCTGGAACTGGTTGGACTGGGCATTGATAGAGAGAGTGGAGTAAGTACTGGGTCCCCAGGGTAAGGCTGGTGCAAGGAGTTTCTGGCCAAAATAATAAGAGATGATGGAACTGGAGAGACTGATTAAGACAGCGGCTGGGAGAGTTGAGGTCTAAGCACCAATAAAAGAAAGGCTGTTTAATACATTGAAGGCAAAGGGACTGAAGGAAGCAAAGGCAGAAAGAGTCCAGAGTCACAAAGCCAAGAGCTGTGGAGAGTTGAAGGATGCTGAGGAAAGAGGAGCAGTTATCTGGAACAAGGGTCCAGAAAACTCCAGAATGTGGGGCCTCTTAGGATGTGGCTCATTAGAAATGTGAAGAAAATGGGGGATCAATTCTCCTTAAAACAGCAGGAGTGGGGCACGCAGAATAGGTGATTGATAGACAGCTTTTGAAAGCAAAAGTTCTTGCAGTTAAGTTACTTTATCTTCCAAACAATCTCATGAAAGAACTGGTGTTGTCATGCCCATTTTACAGATATGAACACTTCATCCATGAGAAATGTATGGATTTGTACTGTCCCCCTGCATTTATTTCATTGATGGAGTTAGATAAGGTCAATGTCCAGAGATCTCTCTTCCTCACCTATCACCCATCCTGCAAAAAAAACCCAAAAAACAAAACAACAACAACAACAACAAAAATACCCTGAGCTAATTATAACTTGCAGTAAGAAAATAAGATGGTATTACGCTGAACACAAATGCCAGCACCGGGTCTACAATTTACATACTAAGCCCTGGGCTGTCATCAGGGTGGAGGAACTAAACATACTATCATATTTGTGTAGAGACCTTCAACTGAGTCTAAAGTGACCCCACATGTGTAGCCCTTTTTTAGTAGCAAGAAAGAAAACTAACACAGAGCCTTTCCAGAGGAAAGTATCTCCTACCAGTTAAGAGCATGCAAATGTGGTTCCACAATAGAAGACCACCAAACACATAAGGAAGTAAGTCCCATGATTTAAAATGAGGGTTGGTGTTTGGGGGTTGGTAAGTGGAAGGGGCATTTTGCTTTATATTTCAACATCCATGTTTGTTTATAAATCACACACACTTCTCTTCCCCACTCCATTCTACCCCACATTTTCCTTCATAGCAGAAATAATTAAAACAAGTTAGGATATGTCAGTGGGGACCAGAAGAAAGACACACCAAAAATAAACTTAGATAGCAAATAACTCAAAAATTGGAATTATTAGATAGATATAATATGAAATAAATGTATTAATTGTTTAAGAAAATTAAAATTAGAACCACAAAAATAAACACACAATAAAAGATCATCAAAACACCAAGGTTATCTGAGAAATAGCCCACTGGAACCTTTAGGAATATAATTGTTGAAATCAGAAACACAATAGATGTTAAATAATAGATGAGACACAACAGAAGAGAGATCAGTGAACTGGAAGATAGCACTGATGTATCACAAGAGGCAAGGAGATTTAAAGTATGAAAGAAAGGCTAAGCTCTGTAAAGGCTAGAGTTAAAAATTCTATATCTCACTTATCAAAATCTCAGAAAAAAAAAAAGAATGCATGAAATGGAAAGAGGAATTTTTTTTTTAAAGAAAATGGCTGAGAGATTTTCCAAACTGATGAAAGATTTGAATCCATAGATACAGAAAGCATCAACCCAAAAAGAATAGAAAAGAATATAGATAGATCTAAATATATTATATTGAAACTGCAGAACATCAAAGACAAAGGGACAACATTAAAAATAGCTAGAGAGAAAAGACAGACCACCTGCAAAGAAACAAACTAATAGCAGACTTTGCAACTGTGGCAAAGGAAACCAGGAAACCAAATGAAATAACAGCATTTCAGCACAGAGAGAAAACAGCTGTTAACCTAAAATTTGTTCCCAACAAAACTATTTTTCAATAACACAGTTTGAACTAAGAATCAAGTTTATATAATTTTGTAAGCAGAAATAAAATTTTAAAAAGAGGCTTGCTACCAACAAATCTGAAGGAGCATCTTCACTCAGAAATATCTTAAAGATATTTATTAGGGAATAAATGAAAGATAACAGAAGGCATGACTATGCTGCAAGAAGGAATGGTGAAGAAGTAAAATGGAAAAGCACACAGGTAAATCTAAACAAATTTCTATTATAACTAAATATGGAAGAAAAATACCAAAAAACCACAAAGTGTGTCAGAAGAGGGTGAGGGAGGAAGCATATATGGGTTAAAATTTTTTCTAAACCTTGTGTTTTTCATTAAAGATTTTGCTAAAAATGGGTGGACATTTTAAAATAAGAATTGTCCTGGGAAAACATCTGTTAGCCCAATAACTATTATTAGCAGTCCCTTTCACTCTTAAAAGTGTCCTGCTTTGAACAATACATTGTCATCCTGTCTGTGACCCACGTCTCACTCCTGGGTACACACCCTAGAGAAATTCTTGTACATCTACCCTGGGAGATGCGCACAGAAATGTTCACTGAGACACACGCTGACTAATGGGACCTTGTAAAGTATGCAGCCTTCTTTCCACAAAAGAGAAGCTTGCTTTCTGCCCAGCAACAACACTCTCCAGCCCTGAGCCCCTGGTCAAGTTACCAAGCCTCTCTGCACCTCACACAGAACACACAGAGAAGAACTACATCCACAACACAGGGCTGTGGGAGACCCATCAACATTAACCGAAGCTTAACATTTGCTAAACACTCACTATAGCCTTGCAGTCTGCTAGGGGCTTTATAATCAGAGTTCATTTTAAAAAATTCTATTTTATATTTGACTATAATTGATTAACAATGTTGTATTAGTTTCAGGTGTACAGCAAAGTGATTCAGTTATGTATACACATGTACCTATTATTTTTCAAATTGTTTTCCCATTTAGGTTGTTACAGAATATTGAGCCAAGTTCCATGTGCTACACAGTAGGTTCCTGCTGGCTATCTATTTTAGACATAGCTATGTCTATTTTAGATACTGTATGTGTCAATCCCAAATTCCCATTCTGCCCCTCCCCTTCTGATAACCGTAAATTCATTCTCTAAGTCTGTGAGTCTTGTTTCTCTTTCGTAAATAAGTTCATTTGTATCATTTTTTTAGATTCCACATATTCTTTTTTAGTCGTTCAGTCATGTCCAACTCTTCTGTGACCCCATGGACTGTAGCCCACCAGGCTCCACTGTCCATGGCATTTGCTAGGCAAGAATACTGGAATGGGTTGCCATTTCCTTCTCCAGGGATTCTTTCTGACCCAGGGAACCAATGTCTCCATGTCTCCTGCGTTGAAGGCAGATTCTTTACTGCTGAGCCACCAGAGAAGCTGATATTTGTTTCTCTTGGTCTTATATCACTTAGTATGAACATCTCCCAGGTAGCGCTAGTGGTAAAGAACCCTCCTGCTGATTCAGGAGATGTAAGAGAAGCGGATTGGATCCCTGGGTCGGGAAGATGCCCTGGAGGAGGAAATGGCAACCCACTCCAGAATTCTTGCCTGGACAATCCCATGGACAGAGGAGCCTGATGGACTGCCATCTGTAGGGCCAGAAAGAGTTAGACATGACTGAAGGGATGGAGCACATGATCATCTCCAGGTCTGTCTATCAGAGAGCTCATTTAATCCTCACGGTGACCTAAGGTGGGTATTATTGTTATTCCCATTTTACAGGTAAGATACCTGAGGCTTAGAAACACTGAACAACTCATACAGGGTTGAACAAATAGTAACAGTCAAAACATCAGCAACACAACACTAGCCCCAGAGCTCCTCACCACTGCTGACTCCCACCTGGTCCAGCGTGAATGCTCCTGCAGAGTGATGGTGACCATGGTCTTGTCATCATTCTTATCACATCAGCAGGGACACCAGAGGATGGAGAGCCTGCAGGCCCTCTGTGAAAGGCGGCCAAAGACTGCACAGGGTGGTCCGTGGCCCACTGTGGCACCTGACAGATTCTCCTCTGATGCTTCAGGTTAAAACACTAGTATCCCCTCTGACCAGCTGCCAGTGACCCTCCACACTCCAGCTGTGCTTGGAGAAACCGCCAAGGTTCACAGACCCTGGCACACACTGTTTCACAGAAACACATTCCAGCTGGAAGGAAGAGACAAGAGACTTTCTCCTGGTTTGTGTTTCTCTGGATATGATTCACTGTTCAAGTTCAGGCAGAGAAACAAGAGAGGCAGTGAGAGTCTGGGACAAAATCCTCACTTCTTTCTTGGCTGAAGCAGTAGAGAAAACTCATCTCCTGGGATATCAAGGTTTAGACTCACCTTGACCCTGACCTGCCCTATTCCCTTTTGGTTCCTTTTATTTCAAACTTTCTACAGTCCAAGTGATAAGAGAAGAAATGAGCCATCATTCTTACAGATGAGGAAACAGAGGTTTCCCCAGAGAAAAGGGGGCCATTAAGGAAGAGGGGTGAGGAGGAGGCCGGGAAGGTGGGCAGGAGACGGCTCACCCCACAGGGCAAGGGTTCGTGGGAAGGAGAGAGGTGAGAACGCTGTGTCCAAGTGGAATGTGGGGTCAGGGGAGAAGAGACGTCTGCCCTCCCTGTGTTCCATCTGTCCTTCACGTTTCCCTGCCTCCATCCACCCCTCCCTCCCTCATGCAAATATGTATTGATGGCCTAGGGAGGCTGATCAAGGCCCTGGAATACTGTACTGAACCAGTAGCTTATTCTGCACTCTTAGGGAACCTAAGAATCTCTCCTGGAAGATTCACAGGAGAGCACCCCCCCATCAAACATAGGTGGCCTTGATCTTAGATGCCAAGCCTCCTTAGGTACTGATTAGGCATCCAAGCCTTGCCATAGGTCGCTCCCCAAAACTTGAAAGCCATCAAGACTCAAGACATGGAGTCATGCCCAGGTGGACCACAACCGGCCCCAGAACTGGCCTCACTGCTCTCAGGCCCTGATGCTTTCTGCATCTTCCAGGTTTGGGTGGATCTGGAGTCCCCACCTGTGTTCTGCGTGTTCTCAGGCTTGGCTACATTTTTCTCTGTACAAAGCTATTTCCTAGAAGCTTAAAGGAAAATGGTCTCTCCAGTTTGCTGCCACGCTGCTTTGGCTTTCTGATGTTAAAAGGCCTAATTTGCTACAGCTGCGAACAAACCCACTTTGTTGGGCTTGGTTTTTTTAAGTGGCTTTGGTTCCTGAATTCGCCCTCATTCTCCCAGGCGGGGTCAATGGGAAGAGTACGGGGGCCCACCCCACCACCAACACCCAGGACCCCCCCTACCGCCATGTGCTGCCTAATCCTTGGGTCTTTGGCAACAGGGGCTCTGTGGGCTTGGTCTCCAGCCATTTGGTGTGGCCCCACCTGCTTTGCCTAACTGGTGCCGCATAACACCCCAAAGCAAGCATGTGACTCCCCAGCTGGACCTAACTCAGTCCTCCGGGTGTGCTGAGTGCCCATGCGTGACAGGTGTGGATCTGGAGTCCACTGCCGAGCAAGCCGAACATGGGCCCTGCCCCCCTACCCCTGTGCTTTCCACCCGGGGAGGAAGGGCAATGGTCCTCAAATCTTGACACAAACGTTCACCTCCATTTTTAACATATGATAAATCATAGAGGAAAGGCACCGTGTCATGGGAGCAGGTGACAGAGGGAACTTACGGGGTGAAGGAGGGCCTCTTCTCTGATCTTTGAGCTGGGAGAGAAGGACAATTGAAGAGGTGAGTGCTCCTGGGGGGTTTGGTTGCAAGAGGATGTTCCATGAGAGGGAGTGGCATGTACAAAGTCCCTGAGGCCGGAGGGGATGCATGTTGGAGAGGTAGCCTGCCCCAGGAGCTCTTGTAGAGACACGGCTGGGGAGGGGGCATGTCCAGTCCACAGAGAGCACTCGCCTGCCTCAGCCATCTGCTCAGGGGACACCCTCTGCCCAGTAGCTCTGGGCATCACTTTCCTTTTTCCCCCACCCAACTCGTATGCCACCTCCTCTGGAAGCTTCCTTATTCCTTCATTTGCAAATGTTCTCTCCCACGCTGAGTCCCCCCTGGTGAGAGATGCTCTGACATGCCCACAAACCTGCACTGGGCTGCCACTCCCCACCTGACCCCGTGACCAGGAGACGCCAGGACCAGGGACCCACTGCCCGACCCCAGTGGGCAAGACTGACACGTAACAGCTGTGAGCAAGGCAATTTGTGCAGGTTTAAGGACATAGGCAAGGGGCTCTGGTTCCACTTGGGAGGCACCAAATACTCCTCGAGCTCCTGTGATACTCCAGGCACTGTTCTAGGGACCAGGGATGCAGCAACCAATTGAACAAATGTGGTCACTGCCTTCATGGGGCTGGCACTCAAATGGGGACAGAAATACATGTGTATCATGTCAGGTGGTGGTGAGACAGAAAGAGGAAAATGAAGCCGGTTGGAGAAATAGGGAGTGTGGAGGAATGTGTGTGCTATTTGAGCCTTAAGGCAGGGCAGCAGAATTCTGATGGATATGAAAAGATGAGTCCTGAGAACATCTGGAGGAGGAGGAGTCCAGGCAGAGGAAGCAGCAGGTGCAAAGGCCTTGAGGCAGGACCACGTTGGGCGTAACTGAGGAGCTGCAAGGGGGCCAGTGAATCTGCAGTGAAGTGAAGAGGGGGCGGGGGCGGAGACGAGGCTGGAGGGGCCGTGAGGGGTGTTTCATGATGGCACCTAGCTAGTGTTTAATTTGTCTCCACAACTGAGTGACGCTCAGTTGGGGTCAGTGCCACTGAAAGAAGTGTTTATTACTTACAGTCCCAAGAGGAGGGGATCAACAAGCAAAGAAACTAAAGCTCAGAGAGTTCAGAAATGTACCTGAGGACACCCAGCTAATGCGATGAAGAATCAGGAATCAGACGCACCATCGTGCACAGGTGAGTGCTTAGCCAGGTCTCAGGGAAAAGAAGCCCTGATTATTGGCAATTGCCAATTGCTGTGGTGTAAATACTGCCACCACAGCCGATTTCAAGCCACCATGGAAGGTGGAGTTGGGACGAGATGAGCAGTAACACAATTACAGAATATTTCCACCAGGCAGGTGTAGCAGACATAAATAACCTCAAGGTCATGGATCAGAGGTTGGCAGACTATAGCCCAGGCTGTGGGCTAAATCTATGCTACCAGTTTTGTAAATAAAGTTTTACTGAAACACAGCCATGCCCATCCAGTTTGTGTCTGAGGCTGCTTTCACCCTAATGCAGCAGAGCTAAGTAGCTGGGACACCAATCATACACCTCGTAGAGCTCAAAATATTTACCATCTGGGCTTTTAGAGAAAAAAATGTCATTGACCTTTGACACAGATGATAAAATGTTGTAAAATAATGGGGCAATCTTGAATTTTGAGTGTTTATTACCTCCGTTTTTTTTTATACAGTTTATTTCATTATAATATATTTCATTCATCATTTAATTTTTAATAATGAAAGGTGGCTCAGATGGTAAAGGATGTGCCTGCAATGCTGGAGACCTAGGTTCGATCCCTGGGTCTGGAAGATCCCCTGGAGAAGGAAATGGTAACCCACTCGTGTTCTTGTCTGGAGATGCTTGTGGACAGAGGAGCCTGACAGGCTACATGTCCTTGGGGTCGCAAAGAGTCGGACACGACTGAGCAACTAACACCTTCACTTTTTAATGAAAGAGGGAGGGAGAAACGGAGGGAGGGAGAGATGGATGGAAAAAGGAAGGACGAAAGGACCCGAGGACTGGAGAGATTGGGGGAGAAGGCTTTTTGGCTCCCATGTTGGGAAAACGCTGCAGGTTTGCGCGAGGCCCCGAATTCAGTCAGAGCAGAGGCTCCTTCAGAAAAGCCCAGCAGATAGGAAGAAAGAAGGGCGGCCGGCCTCCTTAAGTGGTTGGAGGAAGAATGGGAGTGATCAGGTCTGAGAGGGAGGCTCAAGAGGGACCCTTCACGCTGCAATCAGGCTTAATTCACACGGGCAGCACCGACACGGCCGCGCCACAAAAGGGCCACGTCCACTTCAGCTGCGGGCCCGTGGGTCCCATTATCAATAGAGGTGGAAGTCTAATTAATAGATGCTGTTTTGCCCCAGGCTGAATGCAGAAAAGTATAACTCGGTGCCTTCAAAAGCGGAGGATGTGGAGGCGGCCAGCGTCTTGTGTGAGGCACTTTGTAAGTTGTCTTGTAGAATCCTTCGCACCTAATGGGAAATCATTTGGAGTGACAACCACGTGGGTCTCAGAGGATGCGACCTGAACATGTCTCCAGGAAGAGATGTTGCAGGGATAGAGATGCCCACATTCAAGGGGCTCCACACACACACACACACACACACACACTGCACGTTTATACTGGACCCATCCTTTCCCCCAGCCACAGCAGTTCCTGGAGACTCTGGCCCTTCTGTCCTTTGACAACTGCACCCAACACAGTTCAAGACACAAAAGGCCTGAAGTTCAGCTACACAGCACCAGGAGATGGGGGCAGGGGTGGTTGCTGGAAGGCGTCAGTCACCTCTTTTCTCCCAGATTGTTCTATGTGGCTTTTCCGGCCTGGCCCAGCCGAGCAGCCCCAACAGACAGACAGACACACAGAGAGGACCCTGGCTTTCTTTTCTTGCCAGGACACCCCACACACCCTTGCCCTCTCCTGTTCGGGACAAGGCCACTCTCTGGCCTCAAGATCGACCCTGCACCGCTCCTTGGATGAGATCCCCGAGGCTGATTGTGCCCAGAAGAAAAATGCGAGCTGCTCTGCCTTCGAGAGGTGCCCTCAGCCCACCAGAACCACTCTGGTCCGTCCTGCCAGCCCCTCCTGCTTACCCCCAGCCACTCCGGAGACACATGCAAAGGGCCCCAGCTCCCAGCCCTGGGCCTGCCGGGCTCATCCTCACAGCCGCACACAAATGCTTCTCCACGACACGGACAGAGAAGGGGACCAGCCCAAGCTTACCCAGCTGGACAGGGTTAAACCAGGCCCAGAATCTGGTCTCCTGTCTTCCGGGCCTCTCAGATAAAACACAACTGCCAGGAGGAAACTTCCCCTTCCCTCCACCTTCCTAACAACCACTAATGACACAAGTTATCAGCACAAACTTTCAAAAACAATACAGAGGGCACAGTAAGTGTTCTTGTGGGGAGGAGAGGGGGAGAGAAACTTTTACATAGCAATTTTTGATACCGAATGAGGGATGTAGGTGATGAGCAGAGGCCAGAGCTTGGCACGTTTAATTTACGCCATGGCAACGCAGGGCAGCTTCCATTGCAGCCATAATAAATTACATACAAGTGCCACCGAACAATAACAAAAAACTGTGGGCCATCTATTTCAGTCCCATTTACAAGAAATCAATATCAATACTTAATGCAATACTGGTGAAAAATGAGCAGAGATACAGAAAGCATAATAAACCAGAAATGGGAAGCTCACAGGGTTTCACTTTGGAAGAAAAAACTAACTGTCTATATTTTCATGTTGAGGGATATTTCACCGAAACCATGTACTGGAGGTATGAGGGTTTTCCAGATCTAAGTTTAAAATAGCCTCTTTATTAAATTAAGAAAGTTCTTTAAACTGGGGATTACTGGCTGGGTAAAAGCCATACATGTGGAAGGAGGTATTTCCTCATTCTCAAATGCACTGGGCATCGTTCATCAAATTTTCTTTTCAAAAATAGCTTTACTTTTATTATAGGGCTTCCCAGGTGGCTCAGTGGTAAAGAATCCGCTTGCCAACACAGGAGATTCTGGTTCGATCCCTGGGTAGGGAAGATTCCCTAGAGAAGGAAATGGCAACCCACTCCAGTATTCTGGCCTGGAGAATCCCATGGACGGAGGAGCCTGCCAGGCTACAGTCCATAGGGTTGCAAAAGAGTCGGACACAAGTGAGCAACTAAACGACAACTTTTATTATTATGGGGATAATAAAAGTGTTTATGCTTTAACAGTCTACCTTTGTGTTGCAAGCAAATAAGAACTAATTTCTACTTATTCTTGGCATCAAAAAACAGACAAACTCAGGCAGCCAGGTCAAGGATGGGCAAGGAAGCCACCCCAGAGGCCCAGAGTCCATTTGTGTCCACGCACAACCCATCCAAAAGGTCCACCCAAAACAGAGACAACCTTGCTCTCATTCCTTTACCTGGCGATGTGACAAGCAGACACTGCCATCTCACCTTGAACTGTCTGTGGCCGTTCAGATGGAGCAGAATTAAGGCCATCTGACCCCTGGAGTACCCTGGCGGTAGGCCCAGAGGGAAGCCTTTGGTGTCCCAGAGCCAGACCCTCCAAGCCAACCCGAGGCAGAGCAAACGCCGCCAGGCACACACAGTGGTTTACCGACCCATCCCCACCAGGCAGCACGCAAATGCAAAAGCATTTTATTTCTCCGAATGCCCCCTGACACCCTGGTGCCAAATGTCCCTCCTTCCATGTGGGGAGTATATCCTATAAGGGGCTATTGGGCAGTTTCTAAAACTTTTCAGGTTATTTCAGTTGTTAAAACTTCAGTTGAGTCCAGTTTAAAACTCCAATCTCATACCCAACTTGCCCCTCCGTGGTCAGGCTTATGGCTCCAGGCACTAGAAGAAGAGCAAGCCTGTCCTGTTACTTTGTCCTTCCTCTCTGTGGAGAAGGTGAATTAATTTTCTACTGGAAAAATTGAGCTGTAAACATCTAGGGATGAGGAATCAGAGATTCTGCTGGACCAGGAAGAAGTCTCAAGTTCTAAAGCCAGGTGAGTGAGATGGGTAATGTCTGTTTAACATACGTGAACCTAATTTTTGAGTGCTCATTTCCCTGAAACTTGCAAGCGCATGCTTAATCGCTCAGTCATGTCCTACTCTTCGTGACCCCATGGACTGTAGCTCACCAGGCTCCTCGCTCCACGAGATTTTCCCAGCAAGAATACTGCAGTGGGTTGCCATTTCCTCCTCCAGGGGATTTTCCCGACCCAGGGGTCGAATGCCTGTCTCCTGAGCCTCCTGCATTGCAGGCAGAGTCTTTACTGCTGAGCCACTGGGGAAACCACCCCTGAAACTAATTTTCAACTAGTTCAGGGACTTCCCCAGTGGTCCAGTAAGGCTCAGCACTGCCAATGTCGGGGGTCCAGGTTCGATCCCTGGTCGAGGAACTAAGATCCCACATGTGGCACACCACAGCCAAAAAAAATAAAAAACATTTTTTTAATTCAACTAAGTCAGTGCTGGTTTAGTCAGCCCTGGTGCCCTACTTGGGTTTGGGCTGGGGCTTACATGCGGCCACGTCTGATCTTGGCCACTGTCATCTCCCCGCAAGGCCACTGATATGTCCTCCCTCCTGCTGCTTTTAGCAATGACCCACACCCCTTGGTCTAGGGAGGACCCTGCTGTGCCCCCTGCCTCACATCTCATCCCAACTTCTCTCCCCCCGACCCCTACCACCCAGCCCTCCTCCCACCAGCACGCCCTCAGCACCCAGAGCCATCTAGCCGCTCCCACATCGCTCTGGGCTCACTCAAACTCCCTTTGCCTAGACACCCAGTGCTGGGCTATTTCTGCTATTTCTGCTCACAGTTCCGGCCCAGTGACGGGTGAAGGGCAGTTCAGGGGATCCCAGCGGCTCCCCGAACCTCATCCCAGGGATGGGACATGCAAGTATCCTCTGTTCTCAGTCCCCAAATCTGGAGAAGGGTCCACTTATCCTCCCCCTTCCATGCAGGTCAAAGCCTTCTCCTCTCTCTCACTTCCTCCTTCAACTTATCTAGCCACAGGATAAGAAAAACTGGCTTTGGTTGATGTGTCCTTGTTGCTCAGTCGCTCAGTCATGTCCGACTCTTTATGACCCCATGGACTGCAGCGCACCAGGCTTCCCTGTCCCTCACCATTTCCTGGAGTTTGCCCAGGTTCATGTCCATTGAATTAGTGAAGCCATCCAACCATATCCTCAGTCGCCCCCTTCTCTCACCCCCTTCTCTTCCCACCTTCAATCTTTCCCATCATTAGGGTCTTTTCCACTGAGTCAGCTCTTCGCATCAGGTGGCCAAAGTACTGGAGCTTCAGCTTCAGCATCAGTCCTTCCAAAGAATATTCAGGGCTGATTTCCTTTAGGATGGACTGGTGTGATCTCCTTGCTGTCCAAGTGACTCTCAAGAGTCTTCTCCAGCACATCCATGTACGTTGTTTAAAGCAATTCTGTGCTCAGACCTAGTCTGTTGGAAGTCAAAAGCTTTTGACTTTTTTTGCTCTTCTGCTGCCTGGGTTAGGGGGTGGAAGGAAGGTAGCAGGAAATACCAAAGAACTAATTTTGTGGTTAATCTCACAAAATAGCATCCTTCCACGGCTGCATGACGAGCCCTGGCTTCCTGGGCTTACGCAGATAACCCCATCCAGCAGTGCTGCCCAGCAGCCACCTTAGACACCCCTGCATCGCCGTGTGCTGGCGCTGGCTTGGGCAGGAGAGTGGGGAGCCCTGGGGCCACAACACCTGGGTTCGAACCCATGCGGCTCCTTCCTACCTAAGTGACCAGAACAAGCCTCTCCTGCCCTCAGCACCCTTGGCTCCCTAGCAGCACCGTCCTTTGCCAGGACTGTGGCTGAAAGAAAAATGACCTAAGCGGGCATCAACGCGAGAAGCTTGGAAAGAATCTCCGAGATGCCATGTTTGTTGCACACCCATTCTTCTCCGTAGCATCACTCGCACGGGCGGTGGCAAGAGGACTGGACCACATGGAAGCCCTCTGCTGCCTCTGAAAAGGTACCTGCACCTCCTCTCCCAGCAACTCCCACTCCATTTCACAGCAGCCAGGGACAAACAGCCCCAGATTCCTTTCGTCAAGGCTGTGGATGAGACTAAATGGCACCCAGGAGATCACGCTCACACCTCCAGTTTTCCAGAAATTTTCTGCACAGGTGCTAATGCTGCTGTTTCTCTAAGCATAACACGCTCACCTGAACAGCTGACCTGTGTTCCCTGAACTTCCTGGAAGAGGAACAAAGAAGCCCCGGTCCTCACTGTCCTCGGGTATGCTTTCCTCACTGTCCTCGGGTATGCTTTCCAACAGGTTCCCCGAGACCTCCTGCTCCTGCAGGCTCCTCCCAGCCTCTGGGGCTCTCTCCAGGGGACAGCAGCCGACCTCAGTCTTATCTTTGCACAGCCTGGAAGAGGACTGCCTGGGTAGTCATTGAGGTTCCTTCGTGTGCTGAGTTCCCTTCCCCAGGGCCACACAGCCCCCCATGGGGTCTCAGCAACTGAGCCAGCTCTTGATGGACTCTGCTTCCAGCCCCATCGGCCTCCTTTTCCAGGCAGTCCCCGGTAGGGGAACCGACCTCGCGGTTGTCACTGTTAGGGACCTGCCTCTGACTTCTGTTACTCTGTGTCATGAGTGGACAGTAGCCCATGGAAGTTCAGCAGGGATGGGGAGGGGAATCCACTCTCTCAGATGGACTCCGGGCACTGCTGAGCGGTGAACTGTATCTGGTCCTTTTTTTCCTTTGTTATAAACTCTAGGGAATAAAAGGAATTTTCTTTATACCCACTCCACTCCCAAAGGTGAACCAGGTTTATTTAGAGCCCTTTTCTTCCTTATTAGGGCTTCCCCGATGGCTCAGTGGTAAAGGATCCGCCGGCCAATGCAGGAGACCCTGGTTCAACCCCTGGGTTGGGAAGATCCCCTGGAGAAGGAAATGGCAACCCATTCCAGTATTCTTGCCTGGGAAATCCTATGGACAGAGGAGCCTGGTGGGCTACAGTCCAGGGGGTTGCTAACAGCCGAACACGACTGAGCACACGCGCACTTTCCTTGTTCCCCGAGGGGTTAGCAAAGGTTTCAGGGATTTTAATATCTGCAAGGAAGGGAATTTATCAGGACCTCAGAGGCCACCCTAAACAGACCTCATTTATGAATGGGGCAGGGGAGAGAGGGACTGTGGCTTCCGGGGAAGAGCTGGGGAGAGGAGGTGGACCTACCTGGACTGGGACAGGATTGCTTGTGAGGGTTCAGGGAGAGGGGGCATTTGGAGCCCGCCTTCCTGCAACACGCTGAAGGCTGAGCCTGGTAGAGGGTTGCTGGCAGATCACCTGGAGGCGGGGCAACCACCAGCCTGGCCTCCTGCCAGAATTCTCTGGCCTCAGGGCAGGGAGGAGCATCTCCACTCAGAAACCTTTCAATGGAACCGGACCAGGGGCTTACGTGGTGGTGATCAGAATGGGCTACTTGTGCCCTGGAATCTTAACACAATCCCCAGGAAGTAAGCGTGGCCCTGAGGTGACTGGTGGGGAATTCTTGCCAAGAGGACAAGCAGGGGCCAGGTGGGATTTGATGCAGAAACATAAAGAAATGAAATATTCCTTACATGTCAAATATCAGGGAGTGATTCTTGTCTCACAAATGTTTTATGTTGTTAATCTTAAATGTTATAGCTTCTATTGTACCCATTTTACAGATGAGAAAATTAAGGTCCAAGGAAAGTGAGTAAAATCCCCAAGTTCACAGATCTGGAGTAGATCAGCATGCACAGTCAGACACAGATTTGTCTGACTTCAAAAAAGTGCGTTCCTTGGGCTTCCTCTCTCAGGTAAGAGACAAATGAGCATGAACCCGTCTAGTATCCATGATCCAGTGTTCCAGCTGCCGGCACCTGGAATCACGTTGGTTTCAGAGACAGGGTAACTCGCCCTGTAGTCATCCTCTAAGGAACAGACTGGTCTCCGGGAATCTTCTAGACCTGAAGCAGACGCCCTCATAGCTCACAGTCACAGCCCCGCACCCGTGCAGTGGGCACAGCAAGGCAGTATCTGTCCCCTCACCAACGTTTGGAGGATGACCCAGAAACGGCACATAAAAACACATTATAAACTGAAAACTCTGGGTGATATCCTCCTCTGGGTTTGACCCCTGGGTCAGAAAGATCCCCTGGGAAGGGAATGGCAACCCACTCCAGTATTCTTCCCTGGAGAATCCCATGGACAGAAGAGCCTGGTGGGCTACAGTCCACGGACTTGCAAAGAGTTGGAAATGACTGAGTGACTAACACTTTCACACCCGAAAGAAATCCACAACCTAATCTCTGAAAACTGTTATCTTATATGGCATTTTAATAAAGAATCTTGATGTGGTGTGTGTATATATATATATATATATATACACAATGGAATATTACTCAGCCATAAAGTGAATGAAATAATGCCATTTGCAACAACATGGAGGGACCTAGAGATAATCAAAGTGAAGTAAGCCAGAGAAAGTCAAATATCGTATGATATTGCTTATAAATGCAATCTAAAAATATGATACAAATGAGCTCATTTACAAAACAGAAACAGACTCACAGACAGAAAAAAACTTACGGCTGCCAAAGAAATGGGGAAGCGGGGGAATAAATTACGAATATGGGACCAACATATACACACTACTGTATATAAAACAGATAACCAACAAGGACCTACAGTATAGCACAGCTTTATATATATATGTGTGTGTGTGTGTGTGTGTGTGTATACATATATATATAACTGACTCACTTTGCTGTACACCTGAAACTAACACAACATTGTAAATCAAGTATGCTGCTGCTGCTGCTAAGTCACTTCAATCGTGTCCGACTCTGTGCGACCCCATAGACGGCAGCCCACCAGGCTCCACTGTCCCTGGGATTCTCCAGGCAAGAATACTGGAGTGGGTTGCCATTTCCTTCTCCAGTGCCTGAAAGGGAAAAGTGAAAGTGAAGTTGCTCAGTCGTGTCTGACTCTTAGCGACCCCATGGACTGTAGCCTACCAGGCTCCTCCATCTATGGGATTTTCCAGGCAAGAGTACTGGAGAGGGGTGCCATTGCCTTCTCCAAATCAACTATACTTTGATTTTAAAAAAAAACTCTTTCAATATATGATTAGATTAAGGATCTTGAGATGGGAATCATTCTAGATTCCTCCATGTTCCCTAAATGTGATCACACATCTTAAATGAGGGAGGTAGGGGAAGACTCTACCCACAGGGTACAGAGGAGAAGGTGATGATGGGACCACAGAGGCAGAGACTGGAGGGGTGTGGCCAAAGCCAAGGAATGCCGGCAGTACCAGAAACTGGAAGAGGCACTGATGGCTCTTTTTCTGCAGCCTCAAGAGGGAGCCGGCCCAGCCTACATCTCAAACTGAGATCCAGTGCAACTGACTTCCCGAATAGGGAGAGAATAAACTTCTGCTGTTTTAAGTCACCAAGTTTGTCATAATTTATTACAGCACCAGCAAATTGCAATTACAGCAAAGCTCGCTCCCCAAGAAAGAGATACAGAAAATTCAAGCCAGTCCCTGCACTGAGCAGGGCTTGGTGTGGGAAACCGAGAGTCCTCCGTCCACAGGATCTCAGGCCACAGGATCTCACTGCCCACACTTTCAGTTCATCGGCCTAAGAGTCAGTCTCAAAATTGGGCCTTTGCTCACTGTTCTATCCTACTTGTGCAAGTTCAAAACAGCACAACCCTTCCTCTGTCCCAGGGGCTTCCCTGGTGGCTCAGACAGTAAAGAATCTTCCTGCCAATACAGAAGAACAAGGTTCGATTCCTGAGTCCGAGAGGACCCCCTGGAGGAAGGCATGGCAACCCACTCCAGTATTCTTGCCTGGAGAATTCCCCGGACAGAGGAGCCTGGTGGGCTACAGTCCATGAGGTCAAAAAGAGTTGGACACAACTGAAGGACTAACACACACATCCTCTGTCCCCAGGCACCTGGCCCATCTCTGCTCCGTGTACACAGAGGATTTCAGCTGCACGCTGACATCCTCTCTTCCTCTGTAGGTGGTTTGGCCCCAATTTATTCGAACATTTGACCATTTACCTTGTATCTCGAGAATCCCTCTGATTCCCTCTCTGCATCCACCCCTCCACACCCCTCCAGGGCACCATCAGCAGGCTCCCATAGCCCTGCCTACCCCTCCGGGAACCTCCTACTATCATACTGGGGAGGACTCGCTGAGATGCACCTCTCTTGGGACACAGGACACACCCCCAACAAGACTAAGACAAGACTCCGCAGCCCGGAGCCATCCTTTCTCCAGCCTCCCTCTCCTTCTCCCATCTTGGCCGCAGACCAGCCCTTCACGGCGGCAGTCTGTTTCCTCAAAACCATTGCACGACTTTCCAAGTGCTGCCATGACAAAGCATCACAACTTGGGTGGCTGAAGACAACAGAGATGAATTCTTACACGGTTCTGGAGCCGGAAGACCAAAAAACAGTGTCGACAGGACTACGCTCTCTCTAAAGGCTCCAGGAGACAGTGATGTCCTTCCTTCTGGGGACACACTCCTCTGCCCACCTTCCCACCCACCTTCATCATCCCATCACCCTGCCCCACCCTGAAGTTCAGATCAAGCACCCCCTCCTCCAGGCAGCCTCACCTGATCTTTGAGGTTGGTCACACTCGCCCACGCCTCTGGAGTCCCCATCCTCGCCGTGGGACTAGTTGATTACCATCTGTTCCTCGCATTAGACTGCTGGCTCCACGAGGACAGGATCAGGCTGCTTTGCTCAGCCCTGCGGCCCTACCACCTAGAACAAAGCCAATGCTCAGCACACCGAATACAAGCAAAGTAATGACTGAGAGCCTGTACGTCAGGCCACAGGGGCACAAAGATCCAGGATAACGGAGGCAGTGTCTCCTGGTCTCTCGACTCAGTAGGGAAGGGGAGTGGACAGACGTCTAAAACTCAGGATGAACTGTGCCAACAAGACTAGGCGAGTGGAGCAGGCACCTAACTGCAGGGAGTCAGCGAGGGACACAACTCAGAGGTTTAAAGGGAAAGATCAGAGAGAAGGGCATTCCAGGCAGAGGGACCAGACTCCAACAGGCTCAGAGGTGAGGAAATTTTCCGTGGATCTATGAACAGGGAGAGCCATTCCTTGCCCAGCGGACCGGCCGGGGCCAAATTAGAACCAGTTGTCCAGGAGAAGGAGATACTCGGCGAGTGTAGACCTGCCTCTACAGCCCACCACCTCCACACCCATCCGGAGTGAAAGAAGCTCAGAGGTTAAGTTGCCTGTGCCGTGGCCAATGGACAGATATGGCTGGTTCTGCGTCTTGACCGGAGCCCTGTGCTGTGACCACAAAGCCGCGGCTTTGTCAGTGGATGTTCTATATGGGTCAGTGCCTCAAGGGAACCCAAAGCCTGGGACTTTTTTCACCAGGTCTCTGAGAAAGCACGGCCAGTGCTTTTTAAGAAATGGTGTAGGGAAGAGCCCCCTTCCCCAGCTGGCCAGTCCCCTCCAGTGGCCGTGAGAGACCTGAGGAGGCCCATGGCAAGGCCTGGCCTGGACATAGCACCTGTGAGCACTCAGAACCACCTCGTCTTCCCTCCCAAAGTCCCAAGAGCTCCTGGCCTAGCTTCCAGAAGCACGCTCCAGCGACGTTCTGGCGATCTCCGTTTTTGTTACTTCCTGAGCGTGACTAATGCAATTTGTCCCTTCTCTGCCACCTACACGGAGTCCTTCCCACTTGCCTCAGCACTGCCAGAGCGACCTATTGTGCAACAGGAAATCCATGCTGATCAATGCGGGGCAGGCCGCATAAGGCAGGCAAATTACACGAATATGAGTTAGGGATAACTATGATTAATCCTTTGGCCAGGCATGGCCCGGATTCCCGTCATGCCCTGGGGTAGCTCTGAGGTGACGGGGCTAAGGACGGCACTTCTGATGGCCACAGTGCCCAGCCATTCATTACCGTGACGTCCCCATCACCCAGCCTACTGATGAGATTATTGATCCCAGGAAATAATCATATGAGATGCATTGAGGTAATCGCAGGCCATTGTCTTGGTAAGCATCTATTGGCAAGGGAGGTAAGCTTTTCGTCATTTTAGAAGAGCCTCACTTTTTTGAATTAATTAATGGTACGGTTTCAAGCTAACCATCAGTACTTTTGGTGGAAGAAAAAGCAGAGAGAAAAGAAAACAGGAAGAAGGACAAAAACCCAACGTGCAGGGAAGGCCTAGAAAAATGAGAAGCCCGGCACCCAGTAGATGGTGCTGTAATCAAATTCTAAAACCTGTTACACCAGACGTTTAGAAAAGTGCTAGAGGAAATGAAATCCCACAGACGGGGAGCCTGGCGGGCAACAGTCCACAGGGTCGCAAAAGAGTTAGACTCGACTTAGCAGCTAAACAACAACAACAACAGAGGACGTGAGGCGAATGGAGAGCTTGTCAGAATCAAAGGTGCACAGTTAAATGGGTGAATTCTTTCACGGTTCTGGAGCCAGATGACCATTTCCCTGTGTGGGTAAGGATATGAAGACGCTGATGATGAAAGCAAGGCCTCCTTCCAAAAATCACAGGCTGGGAGGGTTTTCTGCCTCTTAAGGAGCCAGTCCAGTGAGACTGTGGGTGATCACAGTGCCACCCAACCAAAGGACTTGCTCCCACACACACTGGTCCCTTGGAAATACCAAGAAAATTTGTGAAAAGGCCCTTTCCACGCTGAACATTAAAGTGGCACCCAGAGCTATCTTTAGTTCCACCCCAGTGAGGACAAAAGTCTTTCATACGCACTTTCGCCACATAAGGAAGTTTATCTATGAGAAACTTTCCTGGGATTTGGGGATGGGTCCCTTGGACGGCAAGGAGATCCAACCAGTCCATCCTAGAGGAGATCAGTCCTGGGTGTTTATTGGAAGGACTGATGTTGAAGCTGAAATTCCAATACTTTGGCCACCTCATGCAAAGAGCTGACTCATCTGAAAAGACCCTGAAGCTGGGAAAGATTGAGGGCAGGAGGAGAAGGGGACAACAGAGGATGAGATGGTTGGATGGCATCACCGACTCAATGGACATGAGTTTCAATAAACTCCGGGGGTTGGGGATGGACAGGGAGGCCTGGCGTGCTGCAGTCCATGGGGTCGCAAGGAGTCGGACATGACTGAGCGGCTGAACTGAACTGGAGTGGAGTAGGTTGGGAACCAAGTGTTCAGAAGCATGGTCTCTGGAGGTAGTGGTGCCTCACTGGACCAATCCAGAGTTCTGGGTCTGTTTGAGTCTAGCTCTTCTCCAGAGTGGCCCAGGTCCCTCAGTAAGAGGTGATGGAAAACCTCACCAAGCCCATGAAAACATCTGACCACAGCCTGTTGTTCTGTGAACAGCAAGGAAAGCAGGATAGAGGGGTAGGCTGCCAGTGGCTGGGGGGCAGAAGTGTGCGGGGAGACACGCCTGTGGATTTGCACACTCAGTAGTCAGCAACTCTGGCACCTGTGACACGTTATGCATCTCCTGAATCTCGGCTACCCCAGCTGGTTTGCCAGGCTTCCAGCAACCCTAGGAGCACCGTGCCATCTTCATGAGGATGTAGAAGTCCCTCCAGGGCTTCAGACTCATGACTGACTAGCTGACAAGTTGTCCAAGCTCCTGAGACAGTGCCTGCATTTTATAAGCCATTCCAAAGGCATCAGGTTGGAATTGGGGTCAAGGTCAAGGCCAGACACCTGGACTGCTAGTGGTGGCCTGATTCCTGGGGACAATGATGAGATGGATTCAGATAGGAGCACAAGGCCTCATTGGGAGTGGAGCTTGGGACAAGGAAGATGCTGGAACCATGTATATTTCCACGAAGAGACAATTGCTCATTTGACCCTGGTCTCATCTCAGAGACATAGTTAGGGCTGAGAGGACTTTGCAGGTGATGTGAATCTTGATCTTGACCCTAAAGGCCCAACAGAATGTGATCAGTTAAAGAGAGGGCAGAGAGGGGTCAAGAAGGGGGTTCAGGTAGGGGTAGGATAGAGCAGTCAGCAGGTGGGAGGCATGGAGAGACTAGATATAGATATATAGATGGGTTTCCCTGGTGGCTCTTTCCCTTCCCTCAAAGACAAGAAACGAGCTCTGAGCACAGACTCTATAGGATATGGGCCTGGGCAGGAAGGCCCACCTCCCCACCCCCTAAACTCCTCACCAGAAACACACTGGCATGTCCCCATGGGGCTGCCACCATATGCTTCCCATGGGTCACCAAGCTGCTGGTGTCACAGGCTTGTCATAAAAGCCATAACTTGAGGCCATGCGCCCACAGCTACAAAGCTACAGAGCCCTGCTACTGTCAGCAAGACTCCTCTCTCTAGGGAGCAGGGCAAACCCATTCAGGAAGCACTTTCATCCTGACCTTCTCAGGGGGGCACTTTCTACACACATGACTCAGCCACCTCTCCCTGCTGCTCAGCTGTGGCACGGTTGAATCCCACAGTCAGCCAGGGGCCTCAAAGAAATGAACTTTGTTAGAACTGAAAAAATGAGGCAGAGGTTCAGGACCAAAGGAAGAACTCTGAGTCAGCCTTGATACGACAGCTGGATGGAAACATCCAAAGCTTGAAGTCAGCCAGAACGATTCTCTCCCAAATGCAAGTGGCCAGCAGCCTCTGGTGCAGCATCCTCAGCCCTGATCTTCATGTCTGTGCCAGGTCTCCCCGGACGCACGGTCTCGCAGAACGTTTGGCCAGGACTGGCCCCACTCCTGGTGGCCTCTCTTAGCAGCATTGAAGGAGGAGGAGCTAACTCACGGCTGGGCCCTTCATATGCCTCCAGGCTAGAGTGAGCAACAGCTCCCACGATGGATAAATTTCCTGTTGTCAACTCAACTGAGCCAGGGGCAACCCGGGTGAAACACTATTTTTGTGTGTCTGTGGTGGTACTTCCAGATGAGAATAGCATTTGAATGTGGACTCATGAAAGCAGATTGCCCTCCCCAATGTGGGTGGGCCTCATCCAATCCTCTGAGGGTCTGAAAAGAACAGTCCTCCCAGGACGGGAGGATTCGGCCCCTTCCCACCTGATGCAGGAGCTGGGACAGAGGTCTTCTCCTGCCGTTGGACTGGGACTTACACCACTGGCTCCCTCTCAAGGTTCCCAGGCCTTGAGACTCAGACTGGAATGACACCTGTGGCTTTCCTGGGTCTTCAGCTTGCAGGGGGCAGAGTGTGGGACTTCTCAGGATAGAGATAGATAGATAGAGGTAAAGATAGATGTAGATATAGATACAGATGACATAGATAGAGATTAGCTTTTCTGGTGGCTCAGTGGTAAAGAATCCACCAGGCAATGCAGGAGTCACAGGAGACATGGGTTCGATCCCTGGGTCAGGAAGATCCCTTGGAGAAGGAAATGGCAACCCACTCCAGTATTCTTGACAGGGAAATCCCATGGACAGAGGAGCCTGGTAGGCTACAGTCCATGGGGTCACAAAGAGTCAGACACAACTTAGTGACTAAAAAACAAGAACAACAACATGGGTTTAGATGTACATATCCTATTGGATCTATTTCCCTGGAAATCCTGACTAGTATACACAGAAGAAACTTCCATAATATAACTACCAGGTTACTCTGAAGAATAAGCCAAAGACAGACCATGCAGACTGTTTTATCTGAATCACATAACCATCCATTTAACTGCTCTTCAACAAAGCCATAAAAGTCTCTGATGGATACTCCTGCATCTGGTGGCATTCTGGAATTGAAGAGACCCCGGCTCACTGCAGGATTCAGGGATATGCCAGGTCTCTCTCAAGAAGTGTCATCAGGCAGCACCTCCTCCTTCACTTGACCCAGAGGAGCAGAGGGGGAATTGGCAAAGGCCTGGGCCCTCTGAGACCCTCCAGAAGCAAGACTGGGAGGGAGAGGGTTGGGAAAGGTGGCCCACCAGGGGAGGGGCCACCTCAGCCTAGCTGCTTTTAGCTTTCCACACCTAACACTTGGCGTGGCAGTTCATTTCCAGCCAATTGCGCATACTTAGACTATCGCCTAAGTGCCCAGCATTAGTGGATTCAAAGAAAACATCTGCGAAGTCAGAAAACGTATTCATACCTCACCTTTCCTGGGTAAGACTTCTCACGTTTCCGGACTGTTGGCCCACAGATGTGTCTCCTTGGGCTGCAGAATCTCATCTAATCCGCAGTGGGTCCCTGCTAACAAGGAACGGGCACAGGCTGATACTTTTGAAAGTGTGAAAGTCAGTTCTAAATACACTGCTTGTACCAGGTGGGTGTCGTGGGGGAAGGTTGCCAAAAATCGTGTCGTGCCTGGTAGTTCTTACTAATACCTGTATTTCTCATACTCATTGGTGATGAGAATACCGCTTAGATGGCGTGCCCAGAACAGCTTGTGAAAGATTACTATAATCTCGTGTTTTGTTTTCATTGACATCTTCCTGTAATTGCACCATCACCATGGGCTCAGGGAGCAGAGGATACAGACTGATTCTCAGCCTCTTAGAAATGGGCTGCTGCCTCCTGAGCCTCAGTAGTCGGGTTGTAAAATTTTAGGTAAACTGCAGACCTACTCTGTGTCATGTCCTCAGTAGGCATTCCAGACAGATGCGTGAGAGAATGAATGAATGAAGAGAAAGTGATTTGTACCCTGTAAAGTCCTTCGCAGCTCAGGAGGGCTGAGGGTTCACTCTAATTTAATTTCAAGATCGAGTGTTCTACAAAGCTTCCTAGGCAATGATGCAGCTTTGAAAAAAGAGTACAAAATATGGCATCACCCTTCCATATAAACAGCAAATATTTTTTGAGGGCCACACTGCAGGGAATTCTAGGAACAGAGCGGTGAACCAGGAAACTGTTCCTGACCTCATGGAATGTAGCCTGGCAGGGGACCAGAAGAGTAAACAAGTAATTACACAGACGGGTTTTTAATTATACATATACAAGCCATGAAGGAAGTTGGGTCTTGTGAGAGCAAACAGTGGTGCCTGCCCTGGTGTAGGAGTCAGGTGTCCCTAAAAGAAGGACAGAAGGACATTGAACCTGAGACCTGGGGAGGAGAGATGAGGGGAAAGTGAGAGCAGGAAAGTGGTTCAGGACAGCGAGAAAGGAAAGAAAAAATCACATCCAGAAAACTGGAGGAGGAGGGATGCATGAGCAGGAGCTTGACCGTGGGCATGGCCAGCAGCCGTCCCCTACGATGCCCCAGAGTCCAGCTCCTGTGGGCTGCAGGCAGACAGACAGACAGCACGTCTATGGCCTGAAGTTTGCACACCCACTTCGGAGCTGCAGGCAGGGAGGTTGGCAGAGGAGGGGCCCCACCGAGGCTAAGGATGCCCAGGATGGATCATTTCTAGGGCAGGGCTGGGCATCTCCTGAGCAGCTGTCCCCAGCCCTTCCAAAGGTTGCATAAAACTCTATCCCCCTGTATTGAATCCCTTTTCTATTAGGATATCTAAAGGTCTGTCCTGTCCTGGGGGGAAAGTGAAAAGTGAAACTCACTCATGTCCGACTGTGACTCCATGGACAGTCCATGGAATTCTCCAGGCCAGAATACTGGAGTGGGTAGCCCTTCCCTTCTCCAGAGGATTTTCCCAACCCAGGGATTGAACCCAGGTCGCCCGCATTTCAGGCAGATTCTTTACCAGCTGAGCCACAAGGGAAGCCCCCTGGGAGGAAAGGGTCCCCAGTAAAGCACTGCCACCCAGACTGCAGCCCCTAAGGACTGATGCTTCTCTCTCTCAAGATGTTTGCATTTGAAAAGTTAGATGTGGGGGTGGGGCAGGGGTGATATCTTTAGGCAAGTGTCAGAGAAGTCACTTCCTGGAGCAAATGCATGAAGAGCAGGCAGCATAAATGCATTTGCTGATACTATGGGAACAGGGCAGGTCCAGGACAAAACCACATTTGAATCTGACCTGCAGGCTACTGCTGCCGAGACCCATCTCAGCCCCAAGGGAATGAGCTGGGGAATCCAAGCTAATTACTTCCCTTCTCATCACTTTGAAGTCAAAGTGAAAGCTTCAAAAATGGGTGCAGAAGCAACTGGGATGGGTGAGAGTGAATTTTAGTCTCTCTCATGCCAACTTTCCTTCCAGGAGGTATGATTTCTGCTCAGAGTGGACCCCATCCCACTAAGAGGGTACTGCCAGAAAGAGGGTGCAGCTCATCACGGCTAATACAGGCTGAATCAGGGCTCCTCTCCCACCAGATACCCTTGCCCCAGAGGCTAGATTTCATACTAAGGCCTTCCTGCATTCTCCATACCACCTCTGTCTGTTTATTTCCAAATCTTGAAAGCAAGCCAGTTTTGAGAATGCAGGAATGACTAAAAAATAAAAGTTTATTATCCAAGATCTCACAGGTGAAATTCCAGGTAATTCTTTTGAAAAATTGCCACCTTTTTTCTTTCGATGGGGTAATAAACATTCCATAAACAATCACACCCTCAGCAGCCAGGAAGCTCAAAGCCAAACTGAACACATAGGGCCACGTGCTCCCTCTGCCTTATGATAAACAAAGCTGCTGCTGCTGCTTTCTCTCTGTGAATTTGATTTGCCAGTTTGGGGTCTAAAATCTTTCATGGATGCCTAACATAGAGAAATTCACATTAGGGCACTTACAAGTAGAGGCTGATTTTTAAAACATAAACCAAGCCATAAGTACCAGGAAGAAAAGGAGACAAAGAGAAAAAGGACAACAAAGTAGATTAATGGAAACATACAGATCAGACCTTAGCACCAGGGGGGAGAAAAGAACCATGGCAGAAATTTCATATCCCCTTAAACAGCGAGCTAAGGCCAACGGTGATTGTGGGTCTCATTTCCAATAGGCACCATTTGAGAAATGTCCTGTTCTGAAACATGGGAAAATGAGAAATTATAGAACCTATCTAACAAATCAAAAATAAATGAAGTAACAACATAAAGGTAGATTTACCGTTATTTATAATTCACCATTTTTACCTTGTTTTCAATTGTCTCTCGTCCTCTTCATTTGAGGAGCCCATTACATTTTATTATGCTAAACCCTATCTTCTGTCACATAAATTACCGTTCAAGATCTTAATATTAAAGCCTCTTAGCTCTGAGATCATATTTCAAGCTTTGTTCAAACCAGACGTTAATGCTGGAATTGAACACAGAACACTTTGTCATCATTACCTATGATCTCAAAAGTATAATACAATTTTTGCTATATATGGCACAAAAATGCCTCTTGGTATAACACTGAATTATGGAGATATATTGATTTCTGCAGTATTTTGACAAAACAATAAAACTAAACCTGTTAGCTCCTAAACAGATACCCAGACATCCACCCAGCCATGATAGCAATGGTCATGAAGATAAAGGTCTCATTTAGCCCAGTTAAAATAGGAAACTACTCAAACCCGTGTCCATTCTGGCAGTTCCTGCAGCTCATAGTGTTGTGGCTCCTTTCTCTTCTCAAGGGCAGGTTAGGAGAGAGAAGGGAGAGCCAGTTTTGCCATTGGGCTGGTTCGGATGGGAATTTCAAACCAGCCCTTACTTCCCATTGGGGTAATCTCAGGACACTCCCCTAACCTCTGGGAGATAAGCCTCCCCATAGGTAAAATGAGGATGGCATCACCCTCATGGGATTACCTGTAGGCGTGCATGCTCAGTCACATGTCTTTGCGACCCTGTGGACTGTAGCCCTCCAGGCTCCTCTGTCCATGGGATTCTCCAGGCAATACTGGAGTAGGTTGCCATTTCCTCCTCCAGGGAATCTTCCTGACCCAGGGATCAAAACTGCATCTTTACCACTGAGCCAGGTGGGAAGCCAGAGGGGATGAAATGAATGAATATACACACAATGCACCTAACTTACCCTCGGGGTCCCGAATGCAGTAGGTGCTTGATAAAAGATGCTGTCAAGATTATTCCTGGGAGAACTGCACAGACCTGTGCCTCTTGCCCACAGGCTGCTGGGAATGAGTTGGAAGAGCTGGCCAAGTTCTCATCCTGCCTTTATCATCATCTTTCCTTGGGATCCTGGGCAAATCACACCTGTTTCCGAGTCTCCATTTCCTCAACTGGAAAGCAGGGTAAGCATGCCTGCCTGGCCAACCTCAGAGGGTTGTTTGGTGATAAAAATGCAATAAGAGAGGTAACAGTAGCTTTGCAAAGAGAAAAATGCTACATAAATGTGCATAAAGGATTATGACCGCGAATCAGTCTTATGGTTTGAAGTTGTAAGCACACTCAGAGAGCCATGGTGATCCAAATAGGCAGTTGGCCAGTATGACAAGAGAACTTCCCAAGGAATAAATCAACATGTCTTTTTCCCCTTAATAATGGTGTAATAGCCCCTCACACACAGAAATAATGACCCTCCTTGTAATGGAAGGAATAATGCTGCTGCCATAAGAGCTCACATTTATTAAGCTCCTACTATGAGCCAAGAACTGGAATATTTTCACATAAAATGGTTATTCCATTTTCTTCCCACAACTACTATGATTTGCATTTTACAAATAAAGAGACGGAGGCCCAGAGAGTTTGAGCCATGCCCAAGTGTCAAGGCTGCTGGGCAGATGCCCAGGGTTGGGATGCAGGTCTGACTCAAGTCCAAGGCTCTCTCCACCATGTCTGTTGGGATCCATCCAGGATGCTCATGGCCAGGTCTCTCTGGATGGTTGTGGAATAGCTGAGATCACTGTGTAGGTTTTCAGTCACCGGAGAAAAGACTGCCGCTGAGCCCTAAACCCCCAGACCTGGTCTTCTTAACACCTGCTCTGAACCAAGGTTTGTTCACAACCCAATCCCCAGACCCACTGATGATCTGGAAATGGCCCCACAGCAGGAGCCCAAGGAAGCCTGGAAAGACACATGTAACTGGTCGTGATTCCTGGTTATGGGTGATGTTCGGGAACTTAGGGGCTTTGGAGCAGGAAGGCCAGGTTGACTCTTGCCTGGCAGAACATTCATGAGCAAGGCCCCCAACTTCTCTGACCCTCAGTCTCCTCCTCTGTAAAGTAGGAAAATATAAGAGATACAATAGCAATGACTCTTCCCTGGTCAAATTATTGTGCAGTGAAGTGAGATCCTGGGTATGAAATAGCTCTACAGTCAAACTTGACCCCAGTGTCCTGCCACCTTGTTCCCCATGGGGTCTGAGGTCCCACTTTGATGCAGACACTGCAACTGCATCGACTACATTTCCTGTTCCAAGATTAGGTTCACCTGCAGTGAAATGCAAGGTCTCCCCAACAACCGTACCGTTGTCCACACAAGCCTAGCATGGGACCCTGCAGAGTCACATGCTCTGTGCCTCTGACTCCTCAGGCAACGTGTGCAAAATGCAAACAGGTGCACGTGACACACACACACACATGCCTTCAAACACTTCGCGGTCCTCCCACGTTCTCGGGATAAAAACAAAACTCAGCACTGTCTACCAGATCCCATGTGTGGAACTCCAACCAGATACAGCACATGCTGGTCCTTCAGTCACCACCCGGTTTGCCTGTGTGTGCTCAGTCGCTCAGCTGTGTCTGACTCTGCGACCCCATGGGCTGTAGCCCACCGGGCTTCTCTGTCCATGGAATTTTCCTGGCAATTATACTGGAGGGGGTTGCCATTTCCTTCTCCAGGGCATCTTCCCAAGCCAGGGATCGAATCCACATCTCTGAATCTCCTGCCTTGGCAGGTAGGTTCTTTACCACTAGTGCCAACTGCGAAGCCCCAGTTTGCCTCATTACCTCCTAGTTATCCTTCGGATCTCAACTCTGCTATAATATCTATGTGTCTTCATGGAAAAGCTTCCCCCTAAAATAAGTAACACAAAGGACGTCTATTTCTTAGTTTCTACCACGGTAGTCATTTAACATTTATTTGTGTAATTCTCTCATATCTGCCTGTCTAATCTCTAGAAAATAAAATCCATACAGGCAGGAGATGTGTCTATTTAGATACCATTAGCTAAACCTAGAGCTTAGCCCAGTGACTGGCACCCAGTAAATTCTCAAAATAAATGTTCAATTAGTTTATGGTTGATAACCAACATTCTTCTCACTTGCCCTCTTCACCTGGATGGTTGTGACTTTTAATTCATTGGAAAAGTATTGATGAACCTAGACCCCTTCCTCACACCACACGTAAAATTAATTTGAAATGGATCACAGATCTAAATGCAAAAACTAAAACTGAAATAAATCTACAAGAAAACACAGAAGAAAAATCTTCATGATCTCAAGGTAGACAAATATTTCTTAGGACACAGAAAGAATTAGCCCTGAAAGAATAAAATAATAGCTTGGATTTCATTAAAACTAAAAATATCCGTTCTTCAAAAGAAACCATTTTTAAAATGAAAAGACAAGCTGCAGATTGAGAGGAAATATCTTAATGTATATGTCTGACAAAAGTCTTACATCCAGAATATATAACTTACAACTTACAATATATAACTTACAACTCAGTAATAAGACAAATAAATCAATCAATCAAGAAAAATGACTAATACATAAATATAATGGACAAAAGACTTGAACAGGCACAAAAGAAGACATACAAATGGCCAACAAACACATGGAATGATATTTAATATCATTACTTGTCAGTGACATGCAAATTAAAACCACATGAAATACTACTTTTTAACCACTTCAATGACTAAAATTAAAAACTGATAATACCAAATATTGGCAACAATGTGAAGCAACTGACAAAACCACTTTGGAATTATCTTTTACAATCATATACTTAACAACCCAGGCATTTGCCCAAAAGAAATAAAAGCATTGCTATTCAGTTGCTAAGTCATGTCCGACTCCTGTGACCCCATGAACTGTAGCATGCCAGGCTTCCCTCCTTCACTATCTCCCAGATTTTGCTAAATTTTTGTCCATTGAGTCGGTGATGTCATCCAACCATCTCATACTCTGTCGCCCTCTTCTCTCTCTGCCCTCAACTGTTCCCAGCATTGGGGTCTTTTCCAATGAGTCAGCTCTTTACATCAGCTGGCCAAAGTATTGGAGCTTCAGCTTCAGCAGCAGTCCTGCCAATGAATATTCAGGGTTGGTTTCCTTTAGGATTGACTGGTTTGGTTTCCTTGCTGTCTAATCACCCAAGAGAAATAAAGTCATATATCCACACAAAGATTTGCTTGATTCATATTAGCAAAAACTGGAAATAACCAAAAGGTAGATCAACAAGAGAACTGATAAACCATGCTATATCCATTCAAAGGAATACTACTCAACAACAGTGCAAAGTGCTGAGCGAAAACATAAATGAATCACAAAAACATTATACTAAATGAAAGAAGCCAGCAAGTGTACAAATGTATGGTTTCCTTTATTATGATGTTCATCCAAGAAGAGGAGAAATGAATCTATGCTAATATAACTCAGATCAGTGGTTAAGTGGGACAGGAGGTGGGGTAATGGAAATGCTCAGTAAGAGGTTGGTTACATGACTGTACATTCATCAAAAACTATCAGTGTATATATTTAACATCTGTATTCTTACTCTATGTTGATTATACATCAATAAAGTTGAAGTTAAGGAAGAAATAATTAAACAACATTGACCAAGTCCTTATTCTGCCACATGCCTCACACAGTCCAGGTGAACAAAAAGGAGAGGTCCTGGCCACTTTCTTACCTTCTACCCCCTAACCTTTGATCAGAGAGGAAAATCAGATTTTAAAAAGAAATTGATACTTTCTCAAGTAGTGCTTCTCAAGCAGTAAAGGACTCAGCTGTCCTTACTTCTTGTCTCCCTCCCTCCTATCCATTCTCCACAAGAGAGCCAGATGAGCTTTCCAAATCACTGCCCTAAACACATCTCCATCACCTAAATATCATCTCTATTCTCAACCCCATATAGACCGAGTTTCCTTAGTTATAATAGTTCACTGTGGCTGCTGTAATCATTACCACAAACTGAGTGGCTTACAGCACAAGAGTATTGTCCAACAATTTTAAAGGCCAGAATTCCAAAATCATGGCAAGCTTGTGCTCCCTCTGAAGACTGTAAACGAGGAAACTTCCTCGACTCCTCCAGCCTCTTGTGGCCCCCGCATTCCTTGGCTTGTGGCCACATCACTCCATTCTCTGCTTGTCTTTATACAGCCTTCTCCTCTCCCTATCTGTGTCTCTCTGAGAGACATTTGTCACTGTGTTTAGGGCCCACCTGAATAATCCAGAATAATCTTACCTTTAAGACACTTAATCATATCTGCAAAGACCCTTTTTCCAATAAAGGTTGAGTTCACAAGTTCCAAGGGTCAGGACACGGCCATTTTGGGGGCCAGCGTTCAGCCCACTGGACTGGCACAAAACCACTTTTCAGTGACTAAAAAGTGGTCGTGTGACCCTTGGAAATTGTGAACTCAACCTTCATTGGAAAAGGGGTCTTTGTAGATGTTAAGTATCTTAAGGTGAGATAATTCTGGATTATTCAAGTGGGTCCTGAATGCAATGACAAGTGTCCTTCGGAGAGACACACAGAGGGAGAGGAGAAGGCCATATAAAGACAGGCAGAGAATGGAGTGATGTGGCCACAAGCCAAGGAATGCAGGGGCCACCAGAGGCCATGGGAAGTGAGGAAAGAGCACACATCACAAATGTTCAACATTTTCACAAACAAAACATATCCATGAGCACCCAGATAGAAAAATAGAATTTTCCCAGCCCCCCAAAATCCCCTGGGGTCCCCTTCCAGCCACCATCCCCACCCCAAGAAGATGTGCCCTCCTGACTTCTAAAGGCACCAAGTAGTTTTGCCTGCTCTTGCCATTCATATAAATGGAATCATACCCTGTGCTCTCTTCTGAGTCTGGCTTCTTTGTGCATTACTTTTGAGATTAATCCACAGTGTTGTACATCATGGTAGATGATGCATCTGCACTGTGTAGGGTATTCCATCGTGTGAGGAAACCACAACATACTCATCTTTTCTACAGTAGATGAGCATCTGGGAGCAATCTGGTCTGAGGTTGTTATGACAAAGGCAGCTCAGAATACCCTCCTCTGTGTTCCTCTGTGTACATGGCACCATTGCAGGAGCAGGAGCAGGTTTGCTGGGCATGGAGCATCTTCAGCTTTAGAAAATACAGCTGGACCACATTCTGAAGTGGTTGTACCAGCTACACGTGCACCAGCAGAACAGGAGAGTGCTCCCATCCACATTAGCTCCTGGGACTTTCCATCTTTTAGATTTCAGCCCTGCTAGAGGCTTGTTTTTTCACTCTTTTTAGAGGGTCTTTTGATTAACATAAAGTCTGCTATGGACTGAGCTTGTTGTCCAGTTACTAAGTCATGTCTGACTCTTTGCGACCTCAAGGACTGCAGCACTCCAGGCTCCCCTGCCTTCACTCTCTCCCAGAGTTTGCTCAGATTCCTGTCCATTGAGTCAGTGATACTATGTAACCATCTCATTCTCTGCCACCCCCTTCTCCTTTTGCCTTCAGTGGACTGACTGTGCCCCCCTAAATCCATCCATTGATGCCCTAACTCTCAATGTGATGGCATTAGGAGGTGGGGCCTTTGGAGGCAATCTGGTCATGAGGAGGAGCCCCCAGGGGTGGATTTAGTGCCTTAAGAGAAGAGACAAGAGAGAGAGAATCTCTTCCCACCCTGCAGGGACACAGAGGGACAGTGACCATCCATGAACCAGGGAGCAGGTGCTTAGCAGACACCAGACCTGCCAGCACCTTGATCTTAGACTTCCAGCTCCCAGAACTGTGGGAAATAGCATTGGTGGTATAGCAGTGAGCATAGATGCCATCCAGAACTGTGGGAAATAAATGTCTGGTTTTTAAGCCACCCAGTCTATGGTATTTGTTATAGAGCCTGAGCTAAGACCAGTTTTTTGCCTTCATACAGTCCACATGTCAATTTCTCCCTTTTGATGAGTGCTTATTAAGGAATCTCTGCCTCCCCCAAGACCCTACCTCCTGTCCACACTTCCTGCTGTCTTCTACCTCCCCAGGGCTCCAGGACCTCAGAACTTCTTTTCCTTCCACAGATGTCTCAAGGGTTTGCATGGTTCTCCGTCTCAGCTTTAAATGCATACCCATCCCTTCTTTGATGGGAAAGAAATCCCCTTTCCATCCCTTCAGGACCAGTTTTAAATGCACCCTCTTTCTTACTGCCTTCCCTCACCCAGCCACAGTCACCCTCCTACACACGGTCACTCTCTCACCAGCCCTTCCCTTCTGAGCCTCCAACCCTCTAGGCTTCCCCCCAGCCCACCCCACCCACCACTCTGTGGTATAATCTTTCCTTTACACACCTGACTCCTCCATTCCAATAGTCACCTCTCAAATGCCGTGACCAAACCTGGCTTTTCCTGTGTGCTCCTGTCCTGCATAAGTCCTAGAATCTAACAGTCATAAGAGGATTCGCCGAAGTGAAATACACAAGTATAAGGTAATCCTATACTTACATTTTTATTACAATGATTAGGTAGTATAACTATCTAATACAGAGTTATATATTTGTATTCTGAAAGGTGTGGATCCCAGCTCATTTGCTAGCTGTGTGACCCCAGACAAGTTACTCAACGTCTCTGCGCCTCAGTTTCTTCATCTGTAGATAATAGAGATGATACTAGTAATTGCCCTCATGGGTCTGTTGTAAGGATACCATCATAGATGTTATAATGCTCAGCTCTGTGCCAAATACACAGGACGCACTCGGGGGAAGCTATTACAATGTAGTCTCTACGGAACAGATGGTAGAGCCATAGTTTGCCCTGGATCCCATGGGTGCCAAAGCAGTATTTGGCAGAACACATGTGCACATCTTTGCATAAAGCCTTGAAGATGAGCAGAAAGATCCCACCCTCCATTTCCAGCTGGTTCTGGAGAAACAAAGGGGCTGATGTAACCAGGAAAGCTACCATTTTCACACCTGCATCAGGCGCATCACCTGCAGAGGTTTGTGTTGCAAATAGGAAATGATGACACTAATTATGTTGCATTGTGGTGGCCCAGGATATTTTCCGAGCACTTTGCCTTCCATTTTCTTGTTTGATCACACTATGAGAAACGAGGGACTCCTATCTCAGGAGGTCACAGCTGGATACGAGATTGGTGACCACCTCCCTCCCTATTGTGGTCATTTTTTCCCCACAGGAACGGGAGAGCCATTACTTCTTTAGAAGGAAGGCTTCCCTCGTGGCTCAGACAGTAAAGAACCCGCCTGTAGTGTGGGACACCCAGGTTCAATACCTAGGTCAGGAAGATCCCCTGGAGAAGGGAATGACTACCCTCTCCAGTATTCTTGCCTGAAAAGTCCCATGGACAGAGGAGCCTGGAGGGCCACCGTCCACAGGGTGACAAAGAGTCAGACTCGACTCAGCAAGTAACACTTTCACTTTCATTTCCCCCCGCACTGCAGTGGGAAGGGAGTTCTGCTCTGGATCTGGGGGTAGGGCCCTGTCCTTAGCGCCTGGGGAGCAGAGTCGCTAGGCAGTCACCGTGTCTGTGTTGATACCCGGAGCATGGACATCGCTGTCGGTGTTGGAAGACGCTTCCTCCCAACACAGGGCTGCTGGACCAGGCCGCTCTAACCAGGGGCTCCTGTGACTCACGCGATTTCACCTCTCAAGGTTGCAAGGGGGTCCTGCCATTCTGCCTACAGCCCCTGGATTATTGGGATAAGACGAGGGAGTGAGGTGTAACTGCTCCTGAAAGTGAAAGTGTTAGTTCCTCAGTCGTGTCTGACTCTTTGCAACCCGATGGACTGTAGCCCACCAGGCTCCTCTGTCCATGGGATTCTCCAGGCAAGAATACTGGAGTGGGTTGCCATTCCCTTCTCCAGGGGATCTTCCTGACCCCAGGGGATCGAACACAGGTCTCCTGCATCGCAGGCAGATTCTTTACCATCAGAGTCACCAGTGAACTTCATCCTAACCTGACACAAAGCCAGTTTCCTGCCAAGTATCTAGAATATTCTGCCAGGCCCTATTGGCCACAGAGGAAGCACCCTCTTCAAAATATCCAGATGGGGTGCCCCATCTTGGGTTCCATTTTGGTGTTTGAGAGTTTCCCTCTTCATTAAGAGAGAGATTTCATTTTAACGTTAATATACATCCTTTTTCCCTTAACAGCTGAAAAGAAGGGTCGGGAGCTTTCGCCTGATGAAGGTATAAATATTGCATTTCAGAGGTGGAATGGTTTGCCTCCCACTTTGCAGGATCCCCTTGGGTAAAATCTCCAGAGCAGCCGTGGTCTTGCTCTCTTGACGGGCTCGTTTGCAAAAATCTCCCAAGAAGTAATGTGGGCCCTTTCATTTCAAATCCTGCAGCGGTTCTCAGGGTATAATTGACCAGCCTCACCGAAGGACTGCTTAGGGAGGGCCCTCTGCTTCACCATCACTCTTCATTTTCCCTTTCTGTGGGCACTCCAAGAAATTCTGACATTTTCCTATTTGAGGGGAACAAAATATCTTACCAACAGACGAGGCACTCTTCTCAGGGAACACCCCCCTCCCATCTCTCAAGGAAGGCACCATATTCCTCATCCAAGAGATTTTTAAATGCTAGGCTTCCTCTTCCTCTCTCTCTCAATTTTCAACGGTCCACATGGCCTCTGAGAACAGCTCTTCCGGAAACCTCTCTCAGCCCTGATGGAGCCTGCTTGCTCCTATTACCTTTAGCATGCTAAATGGTGCTTTTTCATTTTGTTCATTTATAGGGCTACTCTTTTATCCGAGGCATGTTTATTAACTGGTAGCTGTTAATTATATAAGAAGATAATTTCATGTAAATGTTGGATTTAAAAGCAGCCGTTCGAGCATGCTTACTGTTTCACAAGAAGGCTTTGGGATTTGTTTTTTGTTGTTCCTATGTGAGTAAAGCAATTAATTGATTCAGTTGATTGAATGAAAAATGCATCGTAATTGCTTTACCCCGTCAAGCAGCTACTAGAATGATTTAGTGCTGGCAGGGGGACAAGAGCCTCTATGATACACCATCTCTGTTTATTGCCCTAATAAGGCATGGAAGCTGGGCCCTTGGTGAACAAAAGGCTACTCAGACGAGCTTCTGGTGGTCCCTTCTCTGAGAGCAGGGAGAACAGCCTCAGTGACTTGGACTATTCAGGACCAAAAAAAAGAGGAAGAAGAAAAAAATCCACTTTTGCCTCAATGATCCAGACAATTGGCACCCCTCTCCTTGTAGACACAAGTCCACACTTCAGTCTCAGTCTTCTAGAGGTCTCGAGGCCAGAACCAAAGGAGAGAGTCTTGCCAGATCCATCAATACCACCTAAGGACCACGTAGCTGATTCATCCCCAAGTGCCCTGTGCCCAGTGGGGGTGCCGGCCCTCCACACTGGCTCAGGTTGAACTGGAATGAACAAAACCCACCAACCCAGACCCCCTGGTGCCACAGCTTATCAAGCTCAGGCCAAATCACGCGGCCAAAGCTGATCCAAGCTCTGAGTCCAGGCACATTCAGAGGTGGAATCTTGCAATATTCACAAACTGAGCTTCATTTGACATTGAGAATCAGCCCTCGTAGAGTCTCCCCACAGAGAAGAAAAGTCCCTAGGAGGCATCTGCTGTGTGCCAGGCCCTCTGCAATGAGCTTGGTTTAAATGGTCTCACATGCATGGATTTATATTTGACAATAAACTTACAAAGAAAATTTTAATCTCCATTTGTGGAGGAAGAAACTGAGGATCAGAGAAGTTGGCTGGTTTGCCAGTGAACACGTCAGTAGGAGGAGCAGAGCTGAAATATGAGCCCAGCTCCCTCTGCTCCAAAGGCCAAGTTCTCTCCATAGACAGTGACCAGTACTGACCGCATGGGGCACATAGAAAGAGCCCCTTCCTTGTTAGCTGTTATTGTTGTAGTTGTTATCTTATTGTAGCTGTTTTCACTGCATATCATGATTACCTCTAAAGGGATCCACAGCAGCATCTAAGATGCACTTATCCAGCCATTGTTTAGTTGCTCAGTCATGTCTGATTCTTTGTGACCCCATGGGCTGCAGCACGCCAGGTTTCCCTGTCCTTCACTATCTCCCAGAGTTTGCTCAGATTCATGTCTATGAGTCTGTGATGCCATTCAACCATCTCATCCTCTGCTACCCTCCACTTCTTTTGCCTTCAATCTTTCCCAGTATCAGAGTCTTTTCCAATGAGTCAGCTCTTCACATCAGGTGGCCAAAGTGCTGGAGTTTCAGCTTCAGTGCAAGTCCTTCCAGTGAATATTCAGGATTGATTTCCTTTAGGATTGACTGGTTTGATCTCCTTGCTGTCCAAGGGACTCTCAAAAGTCTTCACCGCCACAATTTGAAAGCATCAATTCTTCGGCGTTATCCAGCCATAGGTTGCTCCTATTCCATATAAGGCTTCTGACTTCCAGGTGGACCCCCAAGATGGTCCTCATCTTCTTGGCCCTTTTATGATGGGAGTTCTGGTCAACTGATTCAGATCCACTCCTGAAAACTGTTAGGGAACGGCATCAGGGCCACTAAACTGGGACTTTCCCAACTCTAAAGGCCTTTCTGGCCTATCTACCTAGAAACTCTAAAGAAACATTCAAATTACCATCTTAGGATACCACCAATGAACTGCATACACATATATGCATAAACATAAGTTGTATATTGAGAAATATTGACTCAAAAATTTTAATCTTTTAGAAAACAACCCTGGATTCTGCACTGTTGTTTTCCTGATTTGAACAGCAATTTAGTCAGTCAATGGGGTTACAAAGAGTCAGACACAACTGAGTGACTGAAGGACAACAAGCACCATCATGAGGGGTCTCCTAATTTCTCACCTGCAGGAGAACAAACGAAAAACCATTCCACTGTTTTCTATAATGTTCCACAGCACAGCAGTAATAAGTCAAAATTCACTTTGGGCAAATTAACACAGACTGGCCCTGAATTTTTTCTCAGTGGCCAATATGAATTATTTAGTGTTCCTAAAATTAGGGGGCATTTCCAATGCCTGTGGTGATGACCTGCCAGATGAACATCCATCACCATCACAGACATTTGGCCAACTGGGTGCCATAACAGTGGCCATACATCACTAGATCCTGCTCTCCTGGGGCCCACCCTGCTGTTAGAACACTGTTAGCATGAGATGAGCATGTACTGGTGAAATCCGTTTTAGACCTGGCCGTCCTGGGCCCCAGCCAAGGCTCTCCTATCATTGCCAGAGACACATACCACCTTTGCTCAGAGCCAGGGTCTCGGCAGCTGGGCAGTCCTCATCAAATCTGGATGTCTCTTTTCTGCAACGCATTTGCAGGAGAAAAGGTGAAAGGCTGTTATAGCGCCCCAGTTTCCAGATTAGACAACAGCTGTGCTCTAGCTGTGTAGCTTCAAAATCCACATCTCAGCCACTAATGTAGTGACTTGAGCTACATTACGATTGTGCAAAGCTCATGAATTTTAAAAGGCTCTTATGTTTAGGGACTTTCCTGGGGGTCTGGCAGTTAAGACTCAACACTTCCATGGCGGGGGGGGGCAGGTTCAATCCCTGGTCGGGAAACTAAGATCCCACATGTTGTGTGGACAAAAATAAATGAATAAAAGACTCTCATGTTTAAATGTTTTAAGAAACACTGCATTCTCTATTCCTCTTGCAGACTTGCACTTCTTAGCACTGTAAAGGCTCTGAGAAGTCCTGCAGTGAAGAAGCTGGTTAAACAACTTCATTCATCCACCTTTCTCCATTGCCGTGACCACCAAATGATTTTCAAGAACTATCCTTTAAATCCCACGAAGATGCTGTATAGGAGGGCCAGCTCTGGTCCTTTCCAACACGGATGCTGTAGAATCTTTGGAGCACTGCATCCCTTCTGAAGGTGTCTGTGACATGTTTCAAGTAAAAGACATTTTCTGTTTTGTGACTTCCCTCCTCAGATTAGTTAGAACTCTTTTGTTCTCAAGTGAGCACAGCCTTCTTCAAACTACTGTGTAAATAAAGGTCTATGAGAGTACAGGGAATATTGGGGGGGAGGTAATATAAAAATTAAGTGTGCGCTAAAGAATCAGTACCTTGAGAGGGAGAAGGAAGGGGGGGTGGGATGAATATATATACACTATTGGTACCTTGGGATTGGAATATATATATATATATATATACACACACACACACTATTGATACTATGTATTAAATAAATAACTAATAAGAGCTTCTGTATAGCACAGGGAGCTCTATTTAATGCACTGTGGTGACCAAAATGGGGAGGAAGTCCAAAAGGGGAGGGGCTATGTGTATATGGATGGCTGATTCATTTCCCTATATGACAGAAACTAACACAACATTGTAAAGCAACTACACTCCAATAAAAGTTAATTTTTAAAAATCACCCAAGGGGGAAAAAAAAAAAAACAGCTTCCCAGGTGGCGCTAGTGGTAAAGAACCCACCTGGCAATATAGGAGACATAAGAGACATGGGTTCGATCCCTGGGTTGGGAAGATCCCCTGGAGGAGGGCATGGCAACCCACTCTAGTATCCTTGCCTGGAGAATCCCGTGGACAGAGGAGCCTGGAGGGCTATAGTCCACGGGGTCACAAAGAGTTGGACATGACTGAAGTGCCTTAGCAGCGGCAGCATCCTCAGAGAAAAACAGAACTGGTACCTTGGGGACTGAACATGCGTGCACCCCAGCTGTGTGCAGTTGGAAGGATGAGGACGGCTGGAGGGGCTTCCTCGGCTTCGCTGTGTCTTCCTTTCTACCTCTCTCCACCCTAAGTCCCCCAGCCGCGCAGCCAGCCAGCCACAAGGCCTCTGCCTCTCCTTGCTCCTTCTCACTCCTGCCACACATGGTCCTTCCCCACAGGTGGGGAACACGACCCCCGGCAGCCCCAGCTAAGCTAGCCTGACAGAGACAGACAGACAGAGAGTTTCTCTTTTCTCCCATTTTTATATCAGCCCTGGGGCAGGACTTTGGGGCGCCCAGCTCTACTCACACATCCCCTGCTGGGATTTATCACCTGTCAGGAGGGTACGTTGCCACAGCTGGACCTCCTGGGTCATGTACTTCCCCCTGTGGACAGGAGGGGGCAGCACACAAAGGGTCCCAGCCCCACTAGGACTTCAGTGAGTGAAGAAGGGGGTCCCCAAAGGAGAGACCGTTTCCACAAAAGGAAAGTGAAGGAAAGGATGTTGGGCACACAAGCAATAATCACAGCAGACCCCTGCCCCTCTCAGGAAACATGTACAACGAAGCCTCGTGATTCATCGCTTCTATTTATCTTGCTGCTAAGTCGCTTCAGTCGTGTCCGACTCTGTGCGATCCCATAGACAGCAGCCCACCAGGTTCCCCTGTCCCTGGGATTCTCCGGGCGAGAACACTGGAGTGGGTTGCCATTTCCTTCTCCAATGCATGAAAGTGAAAAGTGAAAGTGAAGTCGCTCAGTCGTGTCTGACTCATTGCGACCTCATGGACTGCACCCCACCAGGCTCCTCCGTCCATGGGATTTTCCAGGCAAGAGTACTGGAGTGAGGTGCCACTGCCTTCTCCGCTATTTATCTTAGCCTTTATTTAAACTAGACAGCGAAAATCTTGAATTTGCACATAGTAGGCTATGGGAGGGATTCTGTCCTTATGTCAAAGACATCTGTTGGTCTGCTTCCATCTGTAGGATGTTCTCCTGTAAAAGGGGAAGTTAGACTGTGGTCCAAATTGACTCGGGCACCTGCTTGCCGTACATGGGGTCACAAAGAGTCTGACACGACTGAGTGACTGAACTGAACTGAACTGGATCACCAGCTGCTAGTCCAAACAAACAGGTCCTTTTCCTGAGTCTTCCACCGTGAGTATCTCTGTCTGGATAAGGAGGATTTACGATCAAACCAGCCATTCAATGCCACAGCCCAGAACCCTGAAACCACCAAGGCTGCTTGCATCAGGGCAGAAGGTCGTTCAGCACTCGATTCTTGCTTTTCCTGGAGTTTTGTCCACACCGTGCCAAGACAGCTAGTTTAAAAGTGAAAAGTCAAGTTCATCACACGAAAGCATTGCCCCCTGAGTGCCAGTCAGCTGTGACCAAGGGTTTCCTAATGGCCATGGGTTGCTTAGGCATCATGGTCTGAAAAGCCATCAAGTTTATATACAAAAAGAAGATGAGGATGCTCAGGTGGAAAAAGTGGGACCACATGTATGTGAATGAGGGGAGTTTAACCTACTCGTGCTTAATTTCTCATTATTCTTAGAAAGAAAATGGACTCAGTGCCACACATCAGCCTGGTAGTTCACTAGCTCCCAAAGGGATTGGAAACATGGCTCAGAGTGGCGGTACCGCTGTGAACCAGATGTTGCTGGAAGACATCAGCACGTACCTAACACCTGTCCTGCTCAGACAGGGCGTGCATCCCGAGGGAAGGCGTGTCTTATGAGCAGCTGTCTACACAACAGCTTCTCATAACACCCATGACACCTGGGGCAGGGTTCAGGGCACAGGCAGACAAGGGGAGGGGGTGACCTTTGGGCTGAGAATTGAAGGATTCCGAGGATCATCTGGGAGCAGGAGCTGGGATGAGCGGAGAGAGGAACATTGTGGGTGAGGCTGTGGCATGCGTGTGGGCTCAGTCGCTCAATCGCGTCCAACTCTTTGTGACCCCATGGACGGTAGCCCCCAGGTTCCTCTGTCCATGGGATCCTCCAGGCAAGAAGGCTGGAGTGGGTTGCTATTACCTTCTCCAGGGGATCTTGTTGACCCAGGGACCGAACCCGTATCTCTTGTGTCCCCTGTGTTGGCAGGCAGATTCTTTACCACTGTACCCCCTGGGAAGACCAAGCCTGTGGAGTCCTGAGCATCACTGAGGAGCTGTAACCACAGGAGTGTAGCTGAGGGCTTGTTTTCAGCCACTGATGAGGACACCAGACAGTGTGGATCTGGTGGAAACACACACACACACTGTGGCCAAGATGAACTGACCCCTTCTCCCAGTCCCTGATGGGCTGACCACTCTCTCCCATAATCTCTGTGCCTCCTCTGAAGCAGGAATGGTCTCTTTGGATTCTTGTCCAATTCAGAGAAGAGAGAACTCCAGTAGAGACACGGGACTTACAGTGGATGTGCCCAGTCCACATTCATGCCAGTTTTATTTTGAAGAATTAGCCATCTGATATGATCCTTTCAAAAACTATGTGTACAATGAGACCTTCTGGACTTAGGATCTAGACGGGGGTCACCCATCTGACTAAACTGAATTAATATACTTTCAGCCTCCAACTTTTCTTTATAACATGTCCACTAGTGTGTGCTCCCTTAACAGCAGGAAATGTGGGCTGGCCATTAGGGATTTAGAAATAGTGAAATTACTCCCATCCTCCTCTTTCTCTCCCAACTTTGTTCAACCTCCCTGGCTCTGGATCTCTGAGGGGCCAGAGGCCACTCTCTCAGGTCTGGGTGGTGCTCAGGGTGGAGACGTGGCCATGCACACCCTGTACTCACACTTAGAGCTCAGTGTGTGTCTCCTGGCCAGCCTCTCCTACCACCAAGAAGCAACCCCAGGGCAGGAACTCTCTCGTAGAGCCTGGGAGTCAGCAGGAGCTCAAAAAATACCTTTGCAACATGAATGAATGTCTGGTTGTGGTTGTGGTTTAGTTGAGTTCAACTCTTGCGACCCCATGGACTGTAGCCCTCCATGCTCCTCTGTCCATGGGATTCTCCAGGCAAGAATACTGGAGTGGGTTGCCATTTCCTTCTCCGAGGATCTCTTGGACCAGGGATCGAACCCACGTCTCCTGCACTGCAGATGGATTCTTTACCACTGAGCCACCAGGGAAGCCCTGAATGAATGACTGTGTGTGTTAGTAGCTCAGTCATGTCCTACTCTTGCATCCCCATGGACTGTAGCCCACCAGGGTCCTCCATTAATGGGATTTTCCAGGCAAGAATACTGGAGTGGGTTGCTATCTCCTTCTCCAGGGGATCTTCCTGACACAGGGATTGAACCACGGTCTCCTGCATTGCAGGCAGACTCTTCACCACCTGAGCCACCAGGGAAACCAGAAAATGAATGACTGGGTGCTCTTCAAAAGTGGAGACATGTTGGAACACATTTGCCCTTCAGCACCTACAGACATGAGTCACCTACACAGGCCCTGCTGCTGATTCCTGTTGTAGGATGAAGGCGTCCACTGCCTGGCTTTGCAGGTGAGACCCAGGCAGAATGACATTTATCATTGTTCCCCTTTTGCTAGAAAGATGACACTGTGACTTAGAGATGGTCTCTAGCCTTGCAGCCAGGTGGTCTGTGGGACAGCTACTCCTCCCCTCCAGGTGATTAAGGACAATCAGTTAGAAATACCCACCAAGGCCCCTCCACCAGCATGGTGTCATTGCTCATGACAGTCACAGAAAGAATCTAATTTTTCAAAATGGATTTCTAAAGCCATTAACTACAGCATTATGCACTGTAATTACCCAGGTCAGGATTTTCACAACTCAGACCTAACTAACTATATTATTAAATAATTAGCATACAGTTGGGATGTTATATTTTACATATTAAAAGAGGCATGCTATGTTAGAAGCTCTAGAATGTCAATTCCATGCTCTACCGTTCGGTCAGTAAAAGGGGTGTCATTGTGTCAACCATTGGCAGCTTCTAGTTTTCACACCTCCAGTACAATAATCCTTTAATTGAACATTTCCTCAAGAAATGGAGCAGAGATGTCGCTGGAGAGATTTCCAGAAGCTCTGGGCTGTGGTGCAGAAACAGAAAGATATCCAGGGAGAGGATTCTGGCTACCAGTTCCTCCCTGCATAGGGCTTCCCAGCCACAAAGGGTCTAAGGAAGGCATGGAGTTCCAAAAGTTGTCAAGAACATTCTGGAAAATTCAAATAGCCAAGTTCAGGAAGTGTGGGGAAAGGCAAGTCCATCTTCAAATCTCAAAGAAAGAAGCAGGAGTCTCCAACAAGGACCAGGCTTGAAGGGAGGAAGCAATGGCTGTCTTTGCTTAATTCCTTAGTTATGCCAGGATACTTCCTGTCTCTGGGCCTCCCCTGTATTCTGTTCCCTGTGCCTGAATGGCTCTCTCTCGACAGCCCTCTCCAAAACCACTCCCCCATTTGCTGTTTCTCTTCCGAAAGTGAGGCCATCGATTCATTCAGTGAGGCCGAAGGGGTAAACTGCCCACACCAACCAAGAGTTCAGAGGACCTGCGTGCCTGGAGCCCATCTTTTTCAGAGCCTCGGGGTGCTCCCAGCTGGCTGCTCGGTGGCCTTTGAAAGGTGAGCAGAGGAGGGAAGGGAAGGAACAGCGACTCAGTGCCTGCTTCCAGAGCATCCCAGAGGGAAACCTCCACATCCAAGAAAGACATTGCGAAAAGACCTCTTAAACAGAGGGGAAAGACCAGCAGCAGACACTTCTGAAACTTCTAGAACTACAAATGGATGACATCAGCCCAAGAGAAGTCAGCTGTAGGCCTGCACAAGAGCCTCGGGGAACTGCTGAGTCACTCCCTACACCCACTCTCCATCCCTCCCACCTCCAATCAGCCAGCCTTCCAGGTTCCAGAGCTTTCCAACTGGGAGCAGAGGAATGAGCTAGTCCACAGTGGAACTGAACCATCGGAGCCTTAACGACTGGTTTCTGGGATGATGTATCAGAGCAGCAGGGCCTTCAGTCAGAAGCGTCTGCTTCGTCCATGTTTTTCAAATCTATGCACATTGAATTCACCAAGGAATTCACTGCTCCCTCTACCAGTCCTGATTTTGCTTTTATGCAAGAGTGGCTGCTCTAGTCTGCAGACTCCCCTCCCTGCCATCCTAAAAGTCCAGTCTCTGAGATGAAAGATCTGGTAATTCGCCTTCCTACCAGGAAGCAGAAGCAGGTATAGGAAGTCAGCATGTTTCCCTGCTTCCCAGAATCATGGATTCCTGTGGCCTTGGGCTCCCCTGTCTGGGACCAGCACCCTGGCACACACCTGTAGGCTGAAGGTCATGGACACACAGAGAGAAGGCCAAGGAGGCCAACCTCTCACTCCCTGGAGCAGCAGTCTCTGCACTCTGGGGTTCACCAACTGGTCGGCGTTGCCCTTGCCTGACCCCCTTCCCCAGACCCACTGCCCACTCTGTCCTGAAGCTCTGACTTGGGTTGCGTGCAGACATCCTAGGCTACAGGACTGGCCTGAAGGCCCAAGCGCTGCTCAGAACTTGGACTCTGGACCCAAACCTCCCTGAGAGCCCTGCCTAGGGACCCAACCCAAGATCCAACCCCTGCTGCATGTGAAAAAGCACATTTCCCTTAAGTTCTCACCTAAATCCTCTCTCAACACCCACGAATCTTTCATGGCAGCTTGTTCTTTGCCTTCCCCTCCCCTGAGGCTCCTCCATCCCCCACACAAATCTTGTTATCAAGCTGTCACAAAGGAGTAGAAAAAAGGAATAAAAACAAAGTAAAACCCCACACTCCAAAGCAGAATATTATTCATGGTTCTTAATTGTAAGGTTCATATAGATATTAGTTTCACTTTCTGCTGACTTTCTAGGAATATGGAACATGAAGGCTTTTGCCCTGTAAAGCACTTGTTTATATTACATTATGTTGGGGTGGTGAAGAACCCATCTGCAGTGCAGGAGATGCAGGTTTGATCCCTGGGTTGGGAAGATCCCCTGGAGGAGGAAATAGCAACCCACTCCAGTATTCTTGCCTGGAGAATCCCATGGACAGAGGAGCCTGGTGGGCTACAGTCCAAGGGGTTGCAAGAGTTGGACACAACTGAGCTTGCATGCACACACTGTACATGTTGAGGGGAGGATGCACCAAGATGGCAGAGCAGGAAGACCCTGAGCTTATGCCATCCCACAGTCATACCTAAACTACAATGACATGTACATAGAACTACTGTGTCTGAGAACAACCTGGAGACGAGCAGAACAGATTTTCTGCAGCTAAGGGTACAAAGAAAAGGCCACAGGAGATGGGTAGGGAGGGCAGAGAGGCAGTCTAGTCAGAACCCACACTCCCATGGTGGAAACCCATGATTGGGAGGGATGTCAGAATCACGAAGGTCCCTGATGAGGAGTGAGGGGTCCAAGCCCCATGTCCGGATCCCCAGTTGGGGATGGTCATATGGATGCCCACCAAACTCGGGAGAAGAGTGGATGAACTCAGGGAGATCTTCATAAAAGAGATAGGAAACATTAAGAGAAAGTAATTGTAACTGAAGAATACAATCACTGAAATGAAAGATACACTAGAGGGAATCATCAGAAGATTATAGGATCCATCTGACGCAGAGGAACAGATCAATGATCTGGAAGACAGATAGCAGACATCACCCAGTCAGAATAGCGGAAAGAAAAAATAATTTTTAAAAACAAGGATAGTTTAAGAGAGCGATACAAGCATACTAACTTTCATGTTATAAGGGTCCCAGAAGAAGACAGAGAGAAAGGAAAGAAAACCTATTTGAAGAAATAATGGCTGAAAACTAACTTGGCAAAGGAAATAGACATCAATCCCAGGAAGCACAGATAGTCCCAAACAAGTTGAACCCAACGAGACCAAAGCGCGTTACGGTAAAAATGCCAAAAGTTAAAGATAAAGCATAAACAATAAAGTTAAAGCTTAAAAACAGCAACATTAAAAAAAAAAACTAGTTATGTACAAGGGAACCCTCATAAGACTAAAGCTGATTTTTTCAGTAGAAATTTATCAGGCCAGAAGGGACTGGCATAACATATTCAAAGAACTGAAAGCAAAAACTTACAACCAAGAATACTCTACTTAGCAAGATTATCATGCAGAATTGAAGGAGAGATAAAGAGTTTCCCAGACAAGCAAATGCTAAAGGAGTTCGTCACCACCAAACCAATCCTATAGGACATGTGAAAGGGGCTAATTTAAACAGGCTTCCCTGATAGCTCATTGGTAAAGAATCCACCTGCAATGCAGGAGACCCTGGTTCGATTTCTGGGTCAGGAAGATCTGCCGGAGAAGGGATGGGCTACCCATTCCAGTATTCTTGGGCTTCCCTGGTGGCTCAGCTGGTAAAGAATTTAAACATAAAAATAAAAGGCCACAGCTAGAAACAAGAAAACTATGAAAGAAAAGAAAAGTCTTGCTAGTATGGGCAAACATACAATAAAGGGAGTGGATCAACAACCTATAAAACTAGCTTGAAGGTTAAAAGACAAAAGTGGTAAAATCATCTATATCTAAAATAAATGATACACAAAATTAAAAGGCATAAAATATGATGTCAAAGACATAAAATACGGTGGCAGAGTAAAAATGTAGTGATTTTATGGTACACTCAAATTTAAGCGACCATCAGTTTAAAATAGACAGTTACATACATGAGTTGTTATATATGAAACTCATGGTAACCACAAACGAATAACCTATAACAGAAATGCACAAAATAAAGATTAAGGAATACAAACATAATACTAGAGAAAGTCATCAAATCATAAGGGAAGAGAACAAGAGAAGAGAGGAACAGATAAGAATTAGAAAACAACCAGAAAACAACAAAATGTCAGTAAGTACAAGCATGTGCATGCTCAGCCGTGTTCAACTCTGTGTGACCCGATGGACTGTGGCCCACTAGGCTCCCCTGTCCATGGAGTTTCAGAGGCGAGGATACTCAAAGGGGTTGCTGTTTCCTACTCCAGGGGATCTTCCCAACCCAGGGACTAAACCCACGTATCTTTCGTCTCCTGCCTTGGCAGGCCATTTCTTTACCGCTGCACCACTTGGGAAGCCTTAAATGGACTAAATGGCCCAATCCAAAAACACAAGGTGGTTGAATGGATTTTTTTAAAAGTCAAGACTCATATACATGCTGCCTGCAAGAGACTTACCCCAGATTTAAAGACACACACACACAGACTGAAAGTGAGGGAATGGGAAAAATCATTCCATGCAAATAGAATTGAAAAGAAAGCCAGGTAGTAATCCTTACATCTGACAAAATAGATTTTAAAACAAAGACTGTAACAAAAGGCAAAGAAGGGCACTATGCAATGATAAAAAAAATCAGTCCAACAAGAGGACATAACGCGTGTCTATGCACCCAACATAGGAGCACCTAAATATATAAATCAAATATTTAGAGATATAAAGGGAGAAATTGACAGTGATACAATAATAGTAAGGGGACTTTAACACCCCACTTACATCAATGGATAGATCATCCAAACAGAAGATCAATAAAGAAACATTGGCCTTAAGCATGTTAGATAGGTGAATTTAACAGATATATACAAACCAATGTGTCAACAAAAAAATCAAAGAGGAAATCAAAAAATATCTTGAGACAAATGAAAATGAAAACACAAAGGAGGTAGCAAAAGCAGTTCTGAGAGGGAAGTTTATAGTGATGCAGGGCTATCTCAGAAAACAAGAAAAATCTCAAGTAAACAATCTAACCTTAACACCTAAAAGTGTTAGTCACTCAGTCATGTCTGACTATGTGTGACCCTATGGACTATAGCCCTCCAGGCTCCTCTGTCCATGGAATTCTCCAGGCAAGATAGTGGAGTGGGTTGCCATTTCCTCCTCCAGAGGATCTCGATCCAGAGATCGAACCCGGGTTTCCCGCATTGCAGGTAGATTGTTTATCATCTGAGCCATCGGGGGAGCCCCCACTGTATAGACAGGAACTAAAAAAAGAACAAAGAAAACCTAGTGGTAAAGAAACCACCTACCAATGCAGGATGCAGGAGACAGGGGTTCAAGCCCTGGGTCGGGAAGATCACTTGGCGAAGGAAATGGCAATCCACTCCAGTATTCTTGCCTGGAAAATTCCAAGGACAAAGGAGCCTGGCAGGCTACAGCCCATGGCGTCAAAAAGAGTTGGACACGAGTGAGCGGCTGAACACAGAGTAGAAGGAAGGAAATGATAAAGATCAGAGAGGAAATAAATGAAATAAAGACTTAAAAAACAATAGAAAAGATCAATCAAACTAAGCCAATTCTTTGAAAAGATAAACAAAATTGATAAAATGTTAGCCAGACTCATCAAGAAAAACGAGAGTGGGACCAAATAAAAATAAAATCAGAAATTGAAAGAGGAGAAACCAGTGGTAGCCAGAGGGGAAAGGGTGATGGTTGGGCAAAGGAGATGAAGGGGATTAAGACGTAAAAACTTTCAGTTACAGAATAAATAAGTCATGAGGATGTAATGAACAGCATAAGGAATGCAGTCGATAATATTGTAATAACTTCGTATGGTGACAGATGGTTGCTAGACTTATCGTGGTGATCAATTTGTAATGTATATAAATGTCAAATCACCATGTCGTACACCTAAAACTAACACAATGTTGTATTCCAGCTCGACTTCGATTTTAAAAGGACCATTTTACACAAAGTGCTCAGTCCATTCACATTGCTAACTGGCTTAACACACTTTGCCAAAATTATAATCTTTTTTTAGTAAAAGGATATTTAATGTCTGCAGAAGCCAGGTTGCCACAAACTATTGGCCATACTCAGAATTGTCCAGAGAGCCCCCACCCCGGCCCCAAATTTTGCCCCTGGGTTGCCATCCTGGTCTTGCAACACCTGGAGTAGGGACTGCAAGCAAGAGTGATGGCGGTGAGGGGCATGGTGAACCTCAGTTATCCAAAAGGTTCACACTCTTCCCAGAACTAAGATGTCTTGCTTATTTGACACCTTTTAGAGACAGAAAGAACTCTTTCCAAACTGGAACAAGAAATGCTTGAATTTTCTCAACTTGTTGTTGAGGCTTAAAGGGAGATCATATCTGGAAAAGCTTTTGCACATAGTAAATGCTCAACCAATCATGGCCAAGATGATCACGACTGAGTTAGGACAGTTCTGATGACAACAGAAGCAATACAGATGCTAATTCCGGGGGCGGGGGGCTGGCAGGGTTGACATGTCCAGGTGGGTGAAAGGCAGGGGGCGGGAGGGGGGGTAAGGCTCTAGGCAGGGTTCCCTTGGCACTACTCCTCTGCATGAGCAATGCGCTGGCTGTGCTGGGTGCTGGGCCCGTGGCACAGGAAGCATCAAAGCTAAGGTTCAGTGGCCCAGTTCCGGGGCCCAGCTTCTAGGAAGCAGGCACCTGATCGACACAAGACAGGCTCCACTTTCCCACCACTCTGGAGAACAGGGAAGAGAACTCACCTGCGGACACGATCATTCGATGGAACACCTCGCTATTTCACAAGGGCCTCGTTCGCTATGACCCAACAGCAGCAAGACACATCATTGTCACCAGTCCTCAGGAGGTGAAGGGACTTGCCCAGAGTCACATGGTCAGAATTCAAACTCAAAATCATAGGTTCCTTTCACCATGCAGCTGAGAAACAGGTTGTCTTTAAAACCAACGTTATTCTGCAACTTCCCTTCCCAGTGGTTAGGACTCTGCCCTTCCACTGCAAGGGGCATGGATTTAATCCCTGGTAGGAGACCTAAGATCCCACATGCTATCTGGTGCAGCCAAAAGGTTATTCTTACTATTTGATGAAATTTTTTTTATAGAATGAGGATCGGATCGATTCAGTTTAAGCCACAGGGATAATGACAGAGTTATCTCATGGCTGTTGGTCTCTCTGAGAAGCAGACGGGCCCCCCAGCCTGTCTCCCCCTCCTGTCTCCCTGCCCCAGCATGCCACGTGTACCATTCATCCATCTCCAGGCACAGGCTCTTCAGCTGTGCGTTTCCAATGGCGCCCTGCACAGCTTGCCTGTAGCCCTGATCCCCACATGTTATCCTTTGCCTTTATCTTGTTAGCATAATGTGCAGCTTCATTAACCAGCCAGATGAATCATTTAGTAATTGGAGTAAATGAATTTAATTTTCCACTTTCTATTTTTTATAATAAAACAAAGTCGCAATTTGCCCACAGGTCAAGGAAGGCTCTGAGTTGCTGTTTTTGAGACAGTGTTCGGCCAAGAGTACAAAATGGCAGACAAGGATGGAGTCGATCCCTCTCGGTGGTCCCGCCGTTTCTTGGGCACTAAACCCAGCTGGATCACTTTCTCAGCTCTACAGAGAATGAAACTCAGTGCCTGAATGAGAATTCATTTTTCTTTTTAACCATGAGATGTTACCACGATGGTAGCATTGCCAATAGGTCAGCACAAAGAACAGGAGTAGCTCATACAAAAGAATGTGTAAAGTTATCAAGGTGACGTCATAGAATCAATTAGATGTAGAAGTATAAGAGAATCAATTTGTCTCGGAAAGGTTTCCTCCCAAGAACTCTACTCCCCTCCAGTCAAGTGACCTGGATTGATAATATACACCTGCCTTCTCACTACCCTGTTATTGACAGACACGTACCCCAAGGATGAAGCAGTACTCAGAAATATCAACCGCAGAAGGAAGACTAATTAGCGTGGACCCCTACCCTCCTTTCGACATAGCTGAGATGCACCAGTTGAAGGCTCCTCGTAACTTGACTACCTGCTGCCTCATCCCTGATTAAAGCCTGGCTGCAAACTAGAATGCAGTTAATTTATTATAAGTTTTATTAGGCATATAAAAGGAAGCAGGAATGACTAGCCCTTCGTTGCTCGAGATACATTTCATCCATGACTCAGAGCAGATTCCTCGCAGATTAAGCTTGTTAATTTCCCTCCCTGCCAACATTCTTCTCTGCATTGCTGAAGCAAAAGCTACCGGGCTCTTGTCTGAAATGGATGGGATGAAAAGGGCTAGGCCCCACCTCCCCACCCCCACAACAGTTACATTAACCACTTTGTCCTTTTAATTCATCTAATTACATGCAGGGAGAAAGCTGCCGCCTTAGAGGCTCGGCTCCTCCGCAGAGCGCAGAGCACGAAGCCGCTGGGCCATTGCTTGGGGCTTTTTGTTGTCTTATTAGGGGTGCTTTTGTTCAGAGAGATGGTTAAAGCCATTTTCAGCAGTCAGCGAGATGAAGCAGTTTCAATAAGGATACAATGTACTTGTTTAAATTACCTTTCAAAATGCTCAAAACCATTAAGGGGGAGGTGCTGCAAATAAAAGTTGGATTTTTTGTTATAATGTTTTACCCTAATAACAGCTTTTATTTTATTATAATCCATTAGTTGACAATATTATTCTATAGATTATTAGGCAGCAATTTTGTTATTTTATCACACTTTCAGCACTCACTCACCGGGCCAGGATCCACAAATCTCAGTATAATATGCTTTCAATTTTGTTAAAATCTCTATTTAACTGGTTTGGCTGCGGAACATCTTGGCAAATGTGTTTTTAATTTCATTCTAATTAACTTGACAGTTGACAGAACTCGACTGTGGCGTGATGGTGTCCCCTTTTTCCAGGGTCCCTGCAGCTCTGTTCCTGGGGTCCATTTTTTTCTCTCTCCTGTCCTAACAAGCAAGATGTCAGAGGTAACACCCAGGAGAAGGGTCTTTTGTCTCTGTCAAAAGTACACGCAATTTTTTAAAAACCAATTAAAAAATCTGGCTTTCTTCTTTATCTGTAAAAAGAAGGTCTCTGGCTCTGAGGGGTTTTCAGAAATGGCTTGTTCCTATAGGTGTGGATCCTGAAAGATGAAATGAAGGCAGAGCAAGTGAGAAAGGAGGGTTTGTGTTGGCCATGTAGGGCTCTTTCCGAATAGATGTTTTGAAAGAGAAGCCATGTTCCTTATATTTCACCCATACTTAGTGGGCAAGCAGCCTTAAATGCTCCACTTTTGGGGGGATGTCAGCCCTGGAATAGGGGCTTTAAGACAACTTACCCTTGCTTTTTAAACAATTCCAAATTTCCTCTCTTTGGGGGAATTTTGCCCCGATGACCACTCTCAAGGTACCATCTGCTTCTTTGCTTCCAGAATCTTGCAGCATCTCAGAACCAGGCATCTTCGTGAGCCTGTGCAGAGCCAGCAGGGATGCGGGTGACCATAAAGAAATAACCCATTGTTTTGTTTGTTTGTTTTCTGAACAAGTTATGCCTTCCTGACAGAGCAGTAAAGCAAATCCCTGTAAAGTGAACCCCATCATCTGTATGACTTTTTTTATGCAGAGAGATGTGGGCATCCAGGAGTCTGCATGGAAACCTTGAGATGATTGGAGCTCAGGTTCTTGAGTGAATACTCACAACTTGTAGTGAGTCTGTCCTGCAGCTTCTCCCATCAGTGAAGTCCATCTCTCTCCCGCCCTTCCCCCATCTCTCTCCCTCCTTCCTTACCTTTCTCAGACCTTATGAATTTTGCCCCAAGTTGCAAATTCCCTGATTCTACATTTATCCTACCCATTATGCCTCTATTCAGTTCTTAAGGATGTCAGTCCTACCAGGACCCTCAGATATGAATCACTACAACTTCCTCCTCACATGAATGACAAAAACTCATGGTACCAGCGACTCGGGACTCGACCCCAATCAGCTGGTGATGGAGCAAACTCAGGCTGCACAAGGCTTCCAACACTTGGTTCGTGCTCTTCCCTGAATATTTCCTTGGAGAAGTTCCTCTGTGCATGCTTGCTAAGTCCCTTCAGTCGTGTCCGACTCTTTGTGACCCCATGGACTGTAGCCTGCCAGTCTCCTCTGTCCATCAGATTCTCCAGGCAAGAATACTGGAGTGGGTTGCCATGCCTTCCTCCAGGGGATATTCCCAACTCAAGGATAGAACCCATATCTCATTACGTCTCCTGGAGGATTCTTTACCACTAGCACCTCCTGCGGAGAAGGCAGTGGCAGCCCACTCCAGTGCTCTTGCCTGGAAAATCCCATGGATGGAGGAGCCTGGTGGGCTGCGGTCCATGGGGTCGCTAAGAGTTGGACACGACTGAGCGACTTCACTTTCACTTTTCACTTTCATGCATTGGAGAAGGAAATGGCAACCCACTCCAGTATTCTTGCCTGGAGAATCCCGGGGACGGCGGAGCCTGGTGGGCTGCCGTCTACGGGGTCACACAGAGTCGGACACGACTGAAGTGACTTAGCAGCAGCAGCAGCACCACCACCACCACCTGGGAAGCCCAGAAGAAGCTCCTAAGGTCTATCAAAAAAAAAAAAAAAATCAAAGTGGTCTTCTTTCTAGTCTTTAAATCTGAATTTTGACTTTCCATTTTTATTTAAAACAAGGATGTTGCTCCACAATTGTTTGGCATAGGCCATTAGATGGAAACAAAGCACTTGCGCATGTGTTTAAGTGCTCCTGTGTTTCAAGCAAACGAAACATGGATGTCCAGACCAGTGATTTTCAAGGGGAGCTCTTTTCTTCCCCTGGGAGACATCTGGCAACATCTGGGACATTTCTGTTGTCATGTCAGAGGGTGTGCTCCTGGCATCTAATGAGTTGAAGCCAGGAGTGTGGTAATCCTCCTGCAGCGTACAAAACAGCCCATGCCCCCTGACCACCGCAATCTAGCCCTCAAACCCTGCCTCACCCTTACCCTCAGGGGGCTTACCTCTTACTCATGAGAGGAGAGAAGGACTACCTTCTAAGAGAGAAAGGGCTGGGTCACGTCACCAATGACTGGAGAGCAACTGGCTTTGGCCCACTTTCCTGGCCTCTGCTGCAGAGCTTTAATAACTGTGCCAACTTCCCTTGGCCTGTATACTCTTTTATTTACTATTCTAAATAGTAAACAGTGGAGGTGTAGTAAATAGTCAATAATAAACAGTACATAATAAATCTAAATAGTAAACACTAGTGACGGTGTAATGGGGGCACAGTGAGATAACCTAGCCAGGACCCAGCACACAGCGGGCAGTCACTGAGTTGGAATCTGATGATGACGAGGCTGCCACCTGCTGCTTCAGCCGATATGAGGAGACCGTGAGTCTCACTATCCAGCAGCTTTTTGTCAGGACACCTAGCATCTGTCTACTCAAAGTCTCTAGGAATCTCCGGCAACTGTCCCATTACAGGAAGAAGTTCAGAGACCTGTGAGGAGCTGGTGGGAAGAAGCGGAGAAGGAGCCAGAGAAGAGAAGGAGAAAAGAAGAGGCAGGCTGTCTGGATGTGGGGGCCACCTCCCTGCTCCACGTGGTCCCCACCCAGAGAGGCATCAGCAAAGCTGATGGGAACCAGCTCGGGCCACGCGAGGGGTGAGTTCTGCTTGCAGCTGCCTGAATCTGGCCCATGACCCTGAGCAAGGACGCTGCTCCATCAGCAACTTCGGGCTCTTTCGAAAACACAGCCTCATGCTTCTATCCAAGACTTGCGTGGTGACCTCTGCCAGTAGGTGTAGAAAACCACCACTATCTGAAACCATTCTTTCTGATCTGAATATGGGTTTGCACCCTTAAATAAGCTCTCAATTCCCAATACCCTCCCCCATCTTATTTGCATTAATTCTATGGATTCACTGGGCTTCCCTGGTGCTTCAGCAGTAAAAAATCTGCCTGCCAATGCAGGAGACACGGGTTCAATCCCCGGGTCAGAAAGATCCTCTGGAGATGGAAATGGCAACCCACTCCAGTATTCTTGCCTAGGAAATCCCATGGACAGAGGAGCCTGGTGGGTTACAGTCCATGGGGTCGCAAAGAGTTGGGCATGCCTGAGCGAATTAAAAACAACAACAGTGATGGATACACTGCAAGGGTGGAGGTGTATATGAAAGAATCATCTCAGAAAGACACTTCCTGAAAAACTTCTGTCTCAAATTAATGCCAAAGAGAAGTATCATGTTCTTCTTATACTTCATCTCTCAAACTGCTCTCTGGCTTGCGAACATCTTGTCAAGAATATATATTTCCAGGGCTCCAAATTGCTCAGAGTTTAACACCCAGCTTAGTTACACCACTAGAGTTTAACTAACATGCTGCTTCCTATGGAAACAGCACTAGAATGATAGACATCAAAGCTCCTCTCGAAGGCCTTTCCTCTTTCTGGATGAATGGTCAGAGTTGTGGATATTTCTCCTCCCAGTGCGGCCTCGCAGGTGGAGCCTTACTCACCGAGTAACGGCCCCCATCTTACCAGGCCAAAATCAAATTTTGCTGGGGACACTACAGCAGGGCATGTGTTTGACCATGGAGCACCACGTGCGGCCGTTAGAAAGAAAAGAAAAATCAATAGGGTTTCATTAAAACAGCAGGCAATCAGGGCCCAGCCCTGGCTTAATTACAGTTTCAGTAGCATTTGCTTTAATTGGAAAGAATAAAAGAAGTGAAGTGGAGTGAATGAAGAAATTAGCATATCTATCAATGTTGTCACATTGTACCATGGCCTTAAAACAAGGTTCGCTCTGTCCTGTCTCTGAAGCCATGCCGAGCAATGGAAAAAAATCTGGAATGGCAATTAGCAAACCCTCAGACTCTACCTTTGTGAGATTCTAATTACAGTCTTTTATCATCTTTGGGTGGTATTTTAAAAAGTCTGCTAGATAGGCTAGATACACTTTGCAACAACTCTTAATTATGCCAACATGGCACTATCCAGGCCAGAATGTCAACCATCTCATGCCATCTATCCAAGGTGGTTCTCAGCCAGCTGAGGCAGCCCAGAAAAGTCACAGAACCTGGTTTCTGTTAAGACAGTGGGTCCCAGGTGCAGCTTCTGCCAGCTGGAATTTTACTAGACTTCCCAACAGTCACCGATACAGGAAACGTCAGAGCTTCAAGATCCCTAGGTACCAAATAGTCTATCCATTTTATGGATAGGGAAACTGTGGCCCAAGATCCCCAGCTTAGAAGAGAGTACAGCAAAGGCTTTTTCCAGGTCTGTTTTTTGGCAAATTCCAGTCTACTCTGTCATAATACTTCATATCATGGCATGTCATGGAAACCATTACCGTTGAAAGAAAATATTGTCATATGGGATTAAATTTCACTACAAGTCAATTATTTCCCGCAACCCAGCTATTCAAGTAACCCAGGTAATGATTTCACATGCCTCAAAGTAATACATTACATTTAACATTTAATACAAAGAGGCTCCTCCCCTCAAAAATCAGTCGATGACTATGAGTTTGGTTAGGATGTGGCCAAGGAAAGTTTTTCAAGATCACGCCTTCTGTGGAAGGAACACATGGTGGAGGCAGAGGTGACCTTCCCATTAGCTTGGATTCTGTGGGGGAAAAGTCAAATAACGACAACCCACCCCAGTATTCTTGCTTGGAAAATTCCATGGGCAGAGGAGCCTGGTGGGCTACAGCCCATGGGGTCGCAGAGTCAAACACAACTGAGCACGCATGCAGTAGTCCCAGGAATCTCAGAGAGGTGGCTCATAACAAGAGCTCCATTTGGTGAGATCCTATTTTATGCTGAGTTGTTGCATGGTGGTTCTATTATCCCCATTTTGAAGATTAAAAGACTGAGGCTCAGAAGAAGCCATGTGCCCATGGTCCGATAAGCCACGAGCGGGGCTTTAAACTCAACTGGTGCCAAAGGGCTTCTCCCACCAGCTGTAGGACCCTCCTAAAGCAAACGACCAGTTTCAGAGTAGAAAGAGAGAGAAGGCCTGTGCACCCCACCCGGTGAGTCCAGTCTCTTCCTGGCAAAGCCGAGGCCCAGGCCGGGTCCTTCCGGGCATTTACCCAGACCAGGGCCTTCCTCCCCGCCCCTGTGAACAACACCGCCCTTTGGTGACCAGCCCTAAGAACTGCAGCTTCTGGTGCAGCTGAGCCGAGGTGCCGCGTGGCCAGGGTGCAGAGTCACCTCCGAGGTCAGAGGGGAGTGGCCGGGGGGACAGTAGGGAGAACTCCAAGCAGAAAATTACAGGGAGGAGACGATTCATGGTCCCTTCACAAAGTGCTCATCGCTGGAGCGTGGCGGGGCCCTGTCCAGGGTCAGTCCTCAGGGCGACTCCACAGGCCCCCACAGTGCCCCAGCCGCAGGGCGCGTGAGCTGAACACCGGAAGCACTTAATCACCTTCAACCCTCATCGCCCGGGAGGGGCTGAGAAATGTGTTTCACACAGAGGCACGTCAGACCCTCCCAGGTAAAAGGCAGCGAGGGGCCGACTGAAGGCTGAGGCCTCTGGTCACCTGGGCCTAGTGAGGGTCAGTGCCTGGAGGGCCAGGAAACGGCTCTCTGACTCGCCTGCCTCCAGCGTCTCCTTCGGGGGTGGTTTTGAGCTCTTGGTCCTGGCTCAGGGGCAGGCACGTCACTGCCTCCAGAAAGGACTGTGGGAGGGACCAAGAGGCATCAGCCTACACTCCAGAGATGAGAAAGAAGCTGCTCCCCCGGCCGAGGGGAACCCCGCTGGCCTGGCGACTGGGCATCTTGCTGAGGACCATGGGGACTCCGGCTGTGTGGACCACAGAGAGCAGCAGACGCAGCCCTGGCTCCATGAGGACCCCACCGGCCACTCTGGTTTACATGCTGGCAGGAGGAGGCACAGGGCTGGACACTTCCCCAGTGACCACAATGCCCAGGCACACTCATCCGTGGTCCCTTTTTGTCCTCATGACACCTGGAGGTCGGGGTTGGGGAGGGAAGGTTGGGGTCCTCTCTGCAGGACCTGGAGCAAGCCTCCTCTACTCTGGGCCTTGGTTTCCTCATCTGGATAATGCCTTCCATGACACCTTCTGCATCTGTGACCTGAGACATGATCCTTGTGCAGGGCTGGGACCTGAACTCAGACTAGTAACTGATTCCACAGTCGGTGGGCTGTATCCTGTCTCCTCCTGATCCCAGGCTCAGACCAGGGATCAGGGGTCAGACCAGGGAGGACCTCAAATAGGAAAGAAAGAAGGGATTGAGTCACCAAAAGGCACGGAAGATTAATATAGGATCCAAGGGGCCAGGGGTTGGGGGGGTGGCAAGAAATGGGGGCCACACTAGCAGAGGCAAGCATCCCCGACCCCAGGAAGGGCCATCGGAGGCCAAGAGCAGTCATCCCAGCCAACGGCAGCCACAGAGGCTGGGCCACACCCTCGGAGCCCCTGCTCTGGGTGGGACATTGTTCTGACTCCCTGCGCTCCTGAACTATCCCCACAGACCCTGCTGAGGACCCCACTCCATTATGAACTATAAGGACCCTGCCCACGTCCTGCTCATGAACTGTGGGGTCACCACTTCTGTCCTGCTCTGCTGTTAGGAGTGGGGACCCCAGTTAGCCCCCCTCTGCAGACGAGGCCTCAGAGGTGGAGGTGAGGGTGGAAGGGACCACTGCGGGCCAGTAGCCTAATCAGACACAGGCGAGAGGGCCCTAACCTCCTCTCTCAATCCTATGCTCCCCATGGCCTCTTCTCCCGCCAGCCCGCACACTCGGCTTCTGCATTAACTGACACCTTGATGTGGAAAAACAAAAAAGTCAGTGAACTGAATTCTAGTCTCTACCCGGAAGGACAGGCAGGATAGGTCAAGGGTGGCCTGCCCTTGACCCCAGGTTCAACTCTACCTTGTTCTGTTTTGCTTTTTCTAGGAGAACAGAGGCACCGAGGCCCAGCTCTGCAAAGGCAGTATTGCTAAGAGGTTAGGCCCACCGACTGTGGAACCAGTTACTAGTCTGAGTTCAGATCCCAGCCCTGCAGCTTCATAGGAGCCCAGGCAACTGATTCCACCCTTGGGTCCTGTGGCTTCCTCACCTGGAAGGCGGGATCAGAGACATTCACCTGCCCGGACCGGGTGCAGGATGCAGTGAAAAAACGCACGTGCGGTTCTCCGGGTGGGGCCAGGGAGGCTCGGGGTGCTGCCACCTTTCTTAGCCTTGGGTTCCCCGAGGCAGCACCCACAGGGCCTGGCAGGGCAGAGGGACCCCCGTGGGGCAAGAGCAACACCACGGCTGGCAATCGAGGCCTGTGGTAAGCATCCTAGCCCCGCCACCCCATGACCGGGTCAGGTCCCTTCTGCCGCGGGCCTCCTGGACCTCCGGTTCCCATCCGTGAATGGTGGGGGCGGAGCTTATCAAGGATGGAGTCCCGCCCACATCCAAGAAGCTCCTGCTCCCGGGATTGGAGAATCGCCGGCCACACACACTTAATGTGAGCGAGCATCCCCTCTGTGCTCAGCTGCTTTTCACCCTGCTCACCCACCGCTTCTAAAGCCCTGATGGACCCGCCTCATCGTGGCCTTTCCGACGGGAGGTGAAGGGTCTTAGCGAGGCGACTGGTCTCCACGCAGCTGAAATGCAGCCGTCACCATTAACTAGGACAAACACGGCACTGCGCGTGGCTGGGCCCCGGGCGCGCAGTCACCCGGGTGGTAATTAGCGGGGGAAGTATCCTTCAGGCAGCTTAGCCGCAGAAAACCATTTTCATTGAAAATATACATTTTGTAATTGTAAATGGAAAGATTACCTGTAATAGCGGTAACAGGCCCATTTCCTAATAAGATGAACACTATAGCTGATGAGTGAAGCATCTGGGTATAGCTCCTGTACACCATTTCTGTACTGCAGCCTGCCAATTTGTTTCAGCGGCGAAAAGCGTGATTTAGTGCTTGTAGCATTACCATCTGTTGTCGTTATTACAGAAATTATATATAAACCAGTTAGTAAACACTTTGCCGAGTTGTCTGTTGTTTTGATAATCACCCATAATAACATCTAGCATCAATATGGTCTTTAAACCCGATTTGGGAGTTAATGGAATAAGAGGAGGCAGTCTGTATATGCACCGGGGTAATGTCATTAGGAATGTTTGTGAAGAACAAATTAAATCAGTTGTAAATTGTGCTCTCAAGTCAGCCAGAAAACCAGTCTTGTTCAGGAGAAGGGATTTATATTTTAACCTCGTGCAGAAAATGCACTTACACAGATTAAAATAAAATAGGGACTTCGCCGATGGATGGAAGTGGTAATTGCTAGCGCCTTAATGGCTTCCTGTTGGCTGTGTCATGCAGTAGGCACAGCTATTTTAAAAGTTAACCGGCACTCGGGGTCATACTTTCACTGATTCAGTCATTAAACCAGGCTAGACATGTCACTAAATGGCTGATTATTCAAATCACCAGCCTGCTCCATGGTTCCCCGGTGTCGTCTTTCGAACATGGGGATTTTTCAGGGGATGGTTCTCATAAAATCGAGATGAGCTGGATTCAAGTATGAGTCAATGGCAGCCCTGGGCTGGGGTCTGGCCCAAGTGGAGCGGTAGAGGGATGCCCCCGCCTGCTTTCTCAGATTGGGGGTGGGGGCGGGTAGGTGGGAGGCTGTGGAGGCTCCACTTGGTTGCTTGGATGTCTCCAGGGTTCCAAGGGGAATCCAAAGGGGAGTCATGTTTAGCCAAAGAAGCACCCTGGGGGAAAGGAAGATGGCAAAGGAGGTGTTGGGGCATCTATTAGGCCATTGTCAAACCATCATCAACGTTATCACTCGCAGATTACATCTCTGGGCGGGCAGTGGGTAGGAAGGGGGTGGGGAGTGGATCCCACTTCTGTCTCCAGAGCCTCTGAGTTTTACTAATCTGCAGTGCTTCCTCTTACTTCCAGAGCACTTTCAAAGCATTTCTCTCTTATGTTCTCATGATATCTCTGGGAAATAGGTGTTACTAATACCGTCCCCCCCCAATTAATACCCCAGTTGAGCAGGCTGAGGCTTCGAGGAGGTCGGGCTTGCATTGAGTGAGACCACCCCCACCCTCCGGAGCTGTCAAGAGGCCAGGTGGGATCAGAACACAGGTTTCACTGGAAATCTGGACATCTTTCCATGGCACAGAGCTGCTGAGCAGGTGGAACCAAACACAGCCCTCTGCTGCTCAGAAGTCAAGAACTTCCTGTCTGGACTGTGTATATGTGTGCGTTGGCAATGGGGGTGAGGGCAGGAAGGATGGCAGGATCAGTTCTAGAATCTAGCCCGGTGACGAGGGATCTCATCTAACTGGCAGCTGCAGTAGCTGGCTTTGGGGAGAGGCCAGTGAGGTCATGGAGGAAGCCCTCTGACAAGTGCTTGTCCCACCACAAGACAGATATGAATTGGGACTGGCAGCTGAGGTCATAGGAAGGGCTGGGCCACCCAAAGGGCTGGCCAGATGCCAAGCCTCTGGCCACATTAAGCTGAGAGCACAGAAGCCTTGTACAATGTTTTCTAAGGAGCAGACATATACGACTGACTGTCCTTAAGATGATTTTTTTCCAACGGTCCACATTGCGAACTCATTTTTACCTTATTTATTTTAATGTTTACTAGTAAAGCTATAAATAGCACATCAAATCCATAGTACCAAATAGATTTGGTTTTAAAGAAAATCTTTTAAAAAGAAACCTAAGTAAAACTAGTCTATTTTTTAAAATATTAAGTAAGTTTTCCCTGATAGCTCAGTTGGTAAAGAATCCGCCTGCAATGCAGGAGACCCCGGTTCCATTCCTGGGTGGGGAAGATCTGCTGGAGAAGGGATAGGCTACCCACTCCAGTATTCTTGGGCTTCCCCTGTGGCTCAGCTGGTAAAGAATCTGCCTGCATTGTGGGAGACCTGCGTTTGATCTCTGGGTTGGGAAGATTCCCTGAAGAAGGGAAAGGCTACCCATGCCTGTATTCTGGCCTAGAGAATTCCATGGACTATATCTATGGGGTCGCAAAGATTCGGACGTGACTGAGCGACTTTCACTTTCACTTTCAAGTCATAGTACAGATGATATAGAGATATGGTGACAGTCATAAAAAGAATGATTAAAGCTTAGGTTTTGGAGTCAGGACAACCTTGGTTCAAATTCCCACCTGGCTTGGGGTGGGTCTTTATCTCTCTAAGTTTATTTCCTAATTTTCTAAGTTTATTTCCTAAGTTTATCCCCATCACACAGGGCTGGGGATGACAGTAAGGGAGACATTTGAATACCTGCATGGCTGCGGATGCTCAGCAAACAGGGGCCAATCACAAACACAAAGAGACCCCAGGGATTTCTCCCAAGAGCACCCCAGAGACGTCAGGTCAGGACTCAGTGTCCAGTGTTTGGGGCATATTTGCTCAACAATGGCAGAATTGGAACACATCTTGAAGCAAAGCCCCCCACAGGCCACCATTCTGATGCCGCTAACTCATCCAAGGGGATTAGGTTACCTGGGGCCAGATGTGACACCCAGATGTTCTAGTCCAGTGTGGGATTTTGGTTTGGGGTTTTTGGTTTGTTTTAATAAATGAGAAATACAAGGTCCAGAAACATCTGGTCACTTGTTCAAGGTCACACAGCAAGTTAAAGCCAGAGTAAGATGAGATGTCCCCTCAGTGAGCCCTCTGGTTGCTTTAGGACATGCCAGGCCACATGCTGCCTGATCACATGGAATGATCAAACCCAGACTGCCAGCTTTCACCATCATCATCACAGCCATGTTCTATAGGAGCATGCCAAGGCACAGAGAGGGCTAACCCCTGGTGCTTTGTCACCCAGCTAGAAGGTTAGAACAGCCAAGCAGTCTGACCCCGGATGAAGAGCGATGCTCTAAATCAAGCTAGTACCCCCAGTGGGTCAACAAACTGCAGTCCAAGGGCCACATTCCATCTGCTGTATATTGCATAATGGCTAGAGAGCAAAGAATAGTTTTTACATTTGTAAATGGTTGGAAGAATATTGCATGAATATTTTTAAAAGACTAGTTCGTGACATGTAAAAATTACATGAAATCCAAATGCCCAAGTCTGTGAATAGATTGCAACACAGTCAGGCTCATTTATTTACGTGTGGTCTATGTCTGATTCTGTTCTGGAGCAACAGGGTTCAGTGGGGACCCACAAAGTTTATAACCATTCCTATCTGGCCCTTTACAGAGAAAGTCTGCTGATCCCTACACTGCCTCAGAAGCTCTGTCAGCATGAAAGGAAAAGAAAGGGCTCTTGTCTCCAGAGTATCATCCCAGGAGAGTAAAAGAAGTGACAATAAAAGAGAAAGAGAAACAAAAGGGGACAGAAAAGGAACAGAAAAGGAACTATCCGTGTTGAGCAAGACAAGAAGGCCCGTTGTGGACACGTCATTCCTAACACCGAGATTTCAGATGTAAAGGAAGAAGAAGATCTCAGTTTCAGAACTAAATCCCACCCCCAACGCAGGGACCAGGGTGATATAGCCTGCCAAGTCACTTCAGTCGTGTCCTACTCTTTGTGACCCTATGGACTGCAGCCTGCCAGGCCCCTCTGTCCATGGGATTCTCCAGGCAGGAATACAGAGTAGCATGGATGCATACACACTAACATACATAAACAGATAGCCAATGGGAATTTGTTGTATGACTCAGGGAACTCAAACTGGGGCTCTGTAATAACCTAGAGGGGTGGGGGGAGGTGGAAGGGAGATTCAAGAGGGAGGGGGCAAATGTATACCTAAGGTTAATTCATGTTGGTGTATGACAGAAATCAAACCAATATTATAAACCAATCGCCGACCAATTAAAAATAAATAAATGTATTTTTTTAAGTAAAGAAAAAAATACTGGAGTGGGTTGCCATGCCCTCCTTCAGGGGATCTTCCCAATCCAGAGATTGCTCCTGCATTGACAGGCGGGTTCTCTACCACTAATATATATGTTGTTTATTTGCTTCATCATGTCCGACTCTTTTGAGACCCCATGAACTATATAGTCCGCCAGGCTCCTCTGTCCATGGGATTCTCCAGACAAGAATACTGGAGCGGGTTGCCATGCCCTCTTCCAGGGGATCTTCCTGACCCAAGAATCGAACCCGCCTCTCTTATGTATCCTTCTTTGGCAGGCGGGTTCTTTACCACAAGCGCCACCTGGGAGGCCGGGGGTAATATTGACCAGGAAAGGGAGCCACAGAGACTGGGGCAATGTAAGACTAGTTTAGGTGTTTGAGTATTTTTCATAAATTCATGTAATTATTTTAATTAAAAATCTTTAAAATATTAATGGGGGAGGGGAATCTGAAACAGAGTTAATTATAGCAGCTCCACTCGCCACATGTACTTAAGACTCCGTTAGCTTTTCCATTAGGAACCGCTGCTCTTCCAGGGGGCTATAATTCAAGCAAATAAATTGGCCACAGTCTGAAGCTTGACATGCAGGTTTGCAGGGTGGGAATTAATTGTTTAATTGATTTGAATATTCAAGACCTAAACGCAGAGGGGAAAGAAAAATATGTTGCCATTTTAGGAACGATTGGCCTGAAGACACCTGCCCTTTTCATAGCTCGCTGGTGATCACTGACCCTATTAAAACCCCACCATCCATCCTTACAGTTCAAAAATACAGACCTATCTACGGCTTTGCACCAAAAGGCTCTAAGTACCTTACTTAGCTCTTAAATTTGTGCCTCAGTTTTTCCTCCAATGAGCTTCATTCATCTGGAAAGGAATCTGTTCATGTGAATGTGTTTTAAAATAAGCCTTTTCATTTGGGGTAGCTTCAATATACAACCAGCAGCAATCACAGGCTTACCTTCCTTTGGCTGAAATTCGATCATTAAACCAACTTGACTATTAGGGGGAATATCTGGCTGGAAAATGCATTTTAGCCCTGAAGAATATGCCATATTAGTGAGAAAATTACTCTAAATGGGAACAAAGCTGACAACTGCTGCTTGCAGACTAATGGCCTAGTGTATATATCGCACCCAAAAAGCATGTCATCACCCAGCTCTTGAGGAAATCACTGGCATGAGATTCTGGTTGGCAGAAATGGGACATTACGGATGTCGCAAAGGTTTTAGGCATTTTGGTGGGTTTCTCCCCTCTCCTTTTACTTAAAGCCAAGAGACCCAGTATCCGCGTAACCCGAAAATCCCAGTAAGCCCAATGCTGTGAGTAGACATGGCCGCCTGCACATAAAAACTCATCCTGTCCTTGCTTCTATGTGGGATTATTCAGTAGCCATTTAATGCAAAGTCGCATCCCAGGAATGGCAGAGTGTTTTCTTACCCACTGCAGAGTTATTCAACTAGGAGGATGCCCTGAGGCCTCCCAGACACACGAGATGTCAGGTCAATGACAAGAGAGAAAAACTGTATCATTGCATCGCACGGTAAACGCAGTGACTGGGAGAAAGGAAGGAATGATAGGACCCTAAGAAGTCCTCAAGATGAAAATGTGAATCCTGGAATAAGGGGAGAAAAGTTTGTTCCATTTTCAGACCTTGATACAAGCTCCCTGATGAGAATAGATTCAAATTTAGGTCATTTTCTATTCTTATTAAGGGGAATGTGGTATCAGTTTTAATAAAGGCCAAGAACATTTGTTAATAGGATGCATTTTTCATCCACCTACAAACAGTGAAATCGTGTAGGTGACTCGGAGCATTCAAATAAATGCCAGCCCCACTCCGTGTCTCCTGATAGGGGATCTGGAAAGGGTGGGATCTGAACAATACCAACCATCACAACTTCATTCTTCTTTTTGTGTGCTTCTTCAAAGCTCCTAATCTAGATATTATTCCCCATCAATTTTTTATGAGACCTAATTCATTTACTGACATTGCTGCTTTTGAAAACGTTTGACTATAGGCTCTCTTTGGTTGAAAATTCATCTATACGGGAAAAGAACCTTAAAAAGAAGTAGTATAAGTATATGTATAACTGATTCACTTTGCTGTACACCTGAAACTAACACAACATTGTAAATCAACCATACCCCAATATTTTTAGAAAAAGAAAAGTCATGGTCAAGAACATAGAAATTTGGCTTGACAGTGTCCAGAAACCCATAAAATAGACCTTTAGAACCTGAAACAACTACACATTGAACTAAGCAGGCAGGCAAGTGGACCGGGGAAAAATAATCAGGGAGCAGAGACTCACCGCCCTGCACTATGTGGAGGGGGAGGGGTGATGCAAGCTGCTACTCAAAGTTCCCATGTGGTTCCTCAAAAAGAGCAGACAAGCACCTTCAATCAGGTACCATTTTTGTGCTTTTCTTCACATGCTGCTCTGGGTTCCAGAAACAAGCGTTTTGCCTGCATTGGCCCTGAGAATATAGATAGATATAGATATAGATATATTAGACCCTTCAAGTTCAAAACCTCACATTCTTTTCAGTCAGGTAAAGAAGATATTCAATCTGTTTTAAAAGCTGAAGTTTGACAAATGCCTTAAGAAACCTTTAAACAGGAACCCTCCTACACAGTTGGTAGGAATGTGAGCTCATACAGCTACTATGCAAAACAGTATGGAGGTTCTTCAAAAACACTAGAAACAGAACTGCCATACAAACCAGCAATCCCACTCCTGAACTTATATCCAGACAAAACTGAAATGCAAAAAATGCATGTTCATAGAAGCACTGTTTACAATAGCCAAGACACGGAAAACAACCTAACGTCCATGGACACATGAATGGATGAAAAAGACATGGTACATTTATACAATGAAATATTACTCAGCCATTGAAAGATCTGTAGCCACTTGGATGGACCTAGAGATTGTCATACTAAGTGAAGTCAGAAAGACAGATATATCATGTGATATCACTTATATATACAATCTAAAACATGACACAATTTAACTTATCTACGAAACAGTCTCATATACACAGAGCACACACTTGTGGTTGCCAAGAGGGGGAAGGGAGGAGGGCTGGATTGGAAGTTGGGATTAACAGATGCAGACGATGGGCTTCCCAAGTGACGCTAGTGGTAAAGAACCCACCTGCCAATGCAGGAGACGTAAGAGATGTGGGTTCAATCCCTAGGTTGAGAAGAGCCCCTGGAGGAGGGCATGGCAACCCACTCCAGTATTCTTGCCTGGAGAATCCCATGGACAGAGGAGCCTGGTGGGCTCCAGTCCATAGTGTGTGCGTGCTCAGTCGTATCCAACTCTTTGCAACCCTATGGACTGTAGCCTGCTGGGGTCTTCTGTCTATGGAATTTTCCAGGCAAGAATACTGGAGTGGTTTGCCATTTCCTACTCCAGGGAATCTTCCCAACCCAGGGATCAAACCCACATCTCCTGTGTTTCCTGCATTGGCAAGCAGATTCTTTACCGCTGTGTCACCAGGGAAGCCCAGTTGTGGAGTAATCATCATAGTGTGTACATGAGTTGCAAAGAGTCCGCAGGGTTGCAAAGAGTCAGACATGATTGAAACAACTTAGCACACATGCACAACACAAACTACTATGTATAGAACGGATAAACAACAAGGTCCTATTGTAAAGCACAGGGAGCTATATTCAATATCTTGTGATAAACTATAATGGAAAAGAATATGAAAAAGAATGATATTTATATGTATAACTGAATCAATAAGCTGTACACCAGAAATTAACACAGCATGATAAATCAACTACGTTTGATAAAATAAATGTTAAAAATTACAGAAACTCTTAGACAAGAACAATGTTTATGACCATGGGTATTTAAGCAAATAGCAAATTTGTGATAATTACTCAACTCATATTTATTAAGCTGCAGTTGTGAGCAAGGCACTGTACTGGGCTCAAACAAAGGCTCATAGAGCTTCTTGGAGAGAAAGATTCTACAGAAGAAGATAATTAGTAATGCAAAGCAATACATCGTAAGATGTTCAAGCTGAAAGAAGCTTGAAGGTCATTTACTCTAATATGCCCATTTTACAGATGAGGAATCAGATTCAAAGTGACTTGCTTAGACTGTGGGATAATCAGAGCCACAGCTGTTCCACTGACCCTGTACTATAATGCTGTGTGCCATGTCTTGTAGTTCAATTTCCAGAGTCTTTGAAACGACCCTACGACAACCAATTTACAGGTGAGAAAACTAAAGTTCAGAGGGTTAAGTCATTTGTCTGAGGTCACACAACTCCATCCACTGGATTTTCCAGGCAAGAATACTTCTGTGGGTTGTCATTTCCTTCTCCAGGGCACCTTCCCAATCCAGGGATCAAAACAGAGTCTCCTACGTCTCCTGCAGTGGCTGGTGGATTCTTTACCATTTGAGCCACCTGGGAAGCCCCTTCAACAAATCAGAACACAGGTCAAAACTTATCATTCCTCCAGGTAACCACTGTTATCATTAACACCACAAAACCCTGGACCTGAAATTGTTTTAAAGAGCCCGTTGATTGAATGCCTACATGCACTAGCCTTGGTTTTAACCGTTTGATGAAGGTTGTTTGACCTAATTATCCAAAGCCTTGAGAGGAAGGGTCATTAGCCTGTTGACAATTGCAGAGTCTGGGTTCAGGTCAAATAACCAGTCCCGCTTTACACAGCTCAGTGGTGGAAGCATCAGGATTCTAACCCAGGTCTGTCTATACATCCTCCAATCTGCTCTATCTCCTATGTTTATATGTCCTAAGTCGCTCAGTCTTGTCCGACTTTCTGCAACCCCATGGACTATAGCCTGCCAGGCTTCTCTGTCCATGGACTTCTCCAGGCGAAAATACTGGAGTGGGTAGCCATTCCCTTCTCCAGGGGATCTTCCAGACCCAGGGATCAAACCCAGGTCTCCTGCATTGCAGGTGGATTCTTTACCATCTGAACCACCAGGGAAATAATACATAAGAGAAACTTAAAAACGCTCACCTTTTGAATTAACAATTCTTTTGGGGCCCTAACCCAATCAAATAACCTGAAATTTTAAAAATGCTTCATTTACAAATTTGTTTAATTAAATCATATTTATGCAACATATATACCAAAACATGAAATAACCCCAAGCCACAATAATAGGTAATGGTTAAGTAATATATGGTATAACACATAAAAAATAGAACAGAATAAAATATTAGGCAACCATGAAAACAGTAGCTGTAAAATGGTGTGTTTGATTCAGTTTTTTTAGTTACATGTGTTTGTTACAAATACAAGAAGAACACAAAGAAAAAGAAATACATTAAAATTCTAGCAATGGCGTTCTCTAAGAACCTGTATAAGTTTTATTATAGTCTTATTTGACCTTTTTACATTTCATCTTTACAATTAAAAAAGAAATAAGCCTTTAATACCATATTTACAGAGCACTTATGATAATGCATATATAGGTGTGCAGTTATATATTAGTGGAAAAAACAAAAAGATGAATATGATTTCAATTTTTGTATTTAAAAGAAAGGAATTCAGATATTACAGTAGGTGGTCTTATGAATGATTATATTTCTTCTATTTTTTCTACACTTTTCATTTTTTCTAAAATATCAACACTATTTTCATACATATTGAAAAAATCTATAATTTTGAAAAGTGGCTTTATTAATCACAGGTAGCCATAAAGTGAAAATGAAAGTGTTAGTTGCTCAATCGTGTCCAACTCTTTGTGACCCCATGAATTGTAGCCCACCAGGCTCCTCTGTCCCTGGAATTCTTCAGGCAAGAAGGCTGGAGTGGGTTGCCATTCCCTTCTCCAGAGATCTTCCCAACCCAGGGATTGAACCCGGGTCTCCTGCATTGCAGGCAGATTCTTTACAGTCTGAGCCACAAGGAAAGCCCAGAAAGCCATAAAACTGACTGAAAACTCTAGCTCGATGGGAATACTGGAGGAAGGTTCTGGCCTGAGGCTTCTTTCTTTGTTTAAAAGCAACAACAACAAACAAAGTGGTGCCAGGAAAAACTAGAGACAGGTTGAAGACACGTCAGCCCAAACTGAGCCTTTTTCCTTAAGTTGATCAGGAAATTTGAGAGATAAGTAAGCAGGGAATACCTTTTCCCCACGTATGCCTGTATTTGGGACCCTTGTAAACCCCACCATCCTGCCCACACCCACTCTCTGGAGACCCTGGCAGGATCAGCAGCTAGGTATCCCTTCCAGTGTGTCCATGTGCCCAGCCTACCCAGACACCCATGGACTGACCATTCTTGCAGGAGCTGAGCAAACAGGGCATAGAATCACCTCCTCTCTCTTCAGGGCGAAAGTGGGATTCCCATCCCAAAGGGGAGTTATTCTCCCATGAGGAGAAGGGAGAATAATAATATTTTGCTTTGAAAATAATCTTATGACTGCAGCAAGCTGGAGTGCATTTCTGTCTGTGAGATTCAGTGAAAATGCTGTCTGTGTGATGGCAATGAAAATGCAGGAGACTGTAAGAGACTCGGGTTCGATCTCTGGGTTGGGAAGATCCCCTGGAGGAGGGCATGGCAACCCACTCCAGTATTCTTGCCTGGAGAATCCCATGGACAGAGGAGCCTGGCGGGCTGCAATCCATAGAATCACAACGAGTCAGACACAACTGAAGCAACTTAGCACTCACAAAGCACATGGCAGGAAAGACAAACAGCCCAGTGGATAAAAACAAACAAGATAAAAACATATATATATATATATTTTTTTTTTAATAAAAAAGAAAAAGAAGAAATTCTCTATTTCTCACTGTAGTAGGAGAAAGAATTATGTCTCCACACGACCCCAGATCCATCCTCCTCTTTACCTGGGTCCCCTCAGCCCGTTGCATGGAATCACCGAACTCCTGAGCCCCTGACCCAAGGGGAGACCTTGATTAGGGTTTACACTGAGCAGTGGGGGCTTCCCTGGTGCCTTAGACGGTAAAGAATCTGCCTGCAATGTGCGAGACCAGAGTTCGACCCCAGGGTCGGGAAGACTCCATGGCAAAGGGAATTGCAACCCACTCCAGTAATCTTGCCCAGGAAATCCCATGGACAGTGGAGCCTGGCGGGCTACAGTCCGTGGGGTTGCAAAGAGTCAGACATGACTTAGCGACTAGCACTCTCAACATACGTTGAAGAGTTTGACCCAGAGGTCATTATGACGTCACTATTATCCAATGATATCACCGTTATCTAATGTCACACAAGATTATTTTGCTTAAAAAAATAATCTTATGACTGCAGCAAATCAGAGTGCACTTCTGTCTGAATAAATAGTGTGTTATGGGTTTTCCCTGGTGATCCAGTGGTTAAAACTCCTCGCTTCCACTGCCGGAGGGTGAAGTTGATCAGGGAACTAAGACCCTGCATGCCATAGCGGGGCCAAAAAAACAAAAAAAACAAAGAGTGTGCTTTATATTGAATGGTCAAGCGTCCGGGCTCTGGGGCTCAAATCCAGTGTCCATCACCACCACCACCACACCCCTAGCTGTGTGATGACTGGGAATAGCTATTTAGCATCTCTGAACTTCAGTATCCTGGTCTACAAAGTGGGATTTGAGGACCGAAAGCCATCAGGCCACATGAAGCACTCAGAGCTGGTGTGCCCAGCTACATGCAGTCATGAGCTGGTAGAAGGGAGTGGCAGTTCTTGTGTCTGAATAAGGGCATCCAAAGACAAAGTTGTCAGCAGCCCATGGGCTCGTCATCACCCGGCTGAAGACCTGATTTCTCAGCACCTTAAGGAAGGGTCTGGGACAAATGGACAGCCAGATGACTCATCACCCAAACCAGAAAGAGTTGAGAGTGTGAAACAGCGCTATTACTATTAAGGAAGAGACAACCAGAGGAAAGGGAGACCATCCAGACCAACCAAGACTATGTGTTCACCCTGCCCAGCCAGAGAATGCTCCCAAAGCTCTGCTCTTTGTGGTCTTTTAACTCTTATGTTGGGCTTTCCTGGTGGCTCAGATGGTAAAGGATCTGCCTGCAAATGCAAGAGACCCAGATTCGATCCCTGGGTTGGGGAGATTCCCTGGAAAAGGAAATGACTACCCACTCCAGTATTCTTGCCTGAAGAATTCCATGGAAAGAGGAGCCTGACAGGGTACAGTCAGTGGGGTCACAAAGAGTCAGACAAGACTGAGTGACGAATAAAAATTAAACAACTCACATTAAGGGATTGATTGACTGAGTTAACCATTTACCACTCTCTCCTACAATAAGAGTTCAGGTGAATTGAGATATGGGGGATGTAAGGGTTTTTTGCATCTTTATCAAGGCATAATTTACATACAATAAAATACACCCGTATTAACTGTACCCTGGAATGAATTTTGATAAATATATACACCTAAATAACCACCATCAAAATCTAAAGCTAGAACATTTTCATCAGCCCAAAAAGTTTCTTTATGTGACTTTGCAGTAGGTCCAAACACAAAGACCCAGCCCTAGGCAACCACTGACCTGAATAGCTTTGCCTAATCTAGAATTTCAAGTTCATGGAATCACACATTAGGTACTATTTGTGTCTAGCTTCTTCTGTTCGGCATCATCCATGTCGCCTGGACCAACGGTATTTTTATGGCTAAACAGTATTCCTTTGTGTGGATCTAGCACAATTTGTTTACCCATTTACCTTAGATGGATATTTGAATCTATTATGAATAAAGCTTCTGTGCATGTTCTTGGACAAGTCATCTTGTGGGCATACGATTTCATTTCTCCTTCATAAGTACTAAGAAGTGGAATTTGAGGTCATAAGGTAAATGTTTGTTGAAGATATTTTATAAAGTGTTTGTCCCAGGTGGCACTAGTGGTAAAGAATCCACCTGCCAACGCAGGAGACGCAAGAGATGCCAGTTTGATCCCTGGGTTGGAAAAATCCCCTGAAGTATGAAATGGCAACCCACTCCAGCATTCTTGCCTGGGAAATTTCATGGATGGAGGAAGCTAGCAGGCCAGAGTCCACGGGGTGGCAAAGAGTCCATTATTCCCTCCCACTAAAAATGTGTGAGAGTTCCAGTTGCTTTTGTATTCTCACCAATACATATTAGTAATATTATTAGTAATATTGTCATTCATTTTCATTTCAGCCACTCTAGTGAATGAGTAGGGTAGCTCATGATTTTAATTTGCACTTCCCTGGGGACTACTGATGCTGCACTGCTTCTGATGTCCTTATTGACTGTTCACTTGTCTGCTTCTGTCAAATAGCTTTTCAAAGAGTTTTAAAAGTAAGTTGTGGGACTTGCCTGACAGTCCAGCAGTTAAGACTCTGCACTCCCATTGCAGGGGGTACAGGTTTGACCCCTAGTCAGGGAACTAAGATCTCCCATACCACGTGGTAAGGCAAAAAAAATGAAAAATTAATAATAAATTTGTTTTTCTTATTATTGAGTTGTAAGAGTTCTTTGTATATCTGAATATTAGACCTTTGTCAAACACATATGCTGCAAATATTTTCTGTCTAGGACTTGTCGATTCATTTTCTTAACGGTGTCTTTCAAAGAGCAGAAGTTTTACATTTTAATGAGGTTCAATTTATCAAATATTTTTTAAGATCTGTGCTTTGTGTGGCCCAAGAAACTTTGCCTACTCCCAAATAACAAAGATTTTTTTGTATTTTTTTTAAAGTTTTATAGTCTTAACTTTTCTATTTAGATAGATCCATTTGAGTTAATAATTTGTCATGGTATGAGTTAGGGTTGAAGTTCATTTTTTCTGTATGAATATCAGGCTCTTCCAACACCATTGTTGAAAAAGACTACTGTTATTCTGCTGAATTTTTTAGGCATCTTTATCAAATCAGTTGTCCATAAATATGTGGGTGTATTTCTTGACTCTTTATTCTGTTATACTGACATATTTCTACACTTATGCTGATACTACAGTCTCCTGTTTACTGTAGGCTTATGATAAATCCTGAAATTAAATAATGCAAGTTCTCCAACTTTTTTCTTTAAAAAAAACAAAATGTTGGGCTGTCCATTTCTTTAAAAAAAGAAAAAAAAAGAACTTGAGATTTTATGATTCCACTGAATTTGTAGATTTATTTGGGGAGAACTGGCAATGTTGAGTTTCTATAGACAATCATGGTATATCTCCCCATTTATTTAGAGATTTTTTTAGCTTATCAGTAATGTTATACTGAATTTTTTGTCATTAATGGGTGTTCAATTTTTTTCAAATATTTTTCCTGCATCTTCTGAGAGAATCATACGACTTCTACTTTATTCAATGTAAAGGGTGATTTACATTGATTTATTTTTAATGTTAAGCTAATCTATATTTTTGATATAAATCCCAATTGATTATAATGTATTATCCTTTCTACATATTGCTCAGTTCAATTTGTTAATATTTTGTTAAAGATTTTTGCCTCTATATTCATAAAAATTACTGAATTGTAGTTTTGGTTTGTTCTTGTAATGTCTTCGTCTGATTTTTAATCAGGATAACCACAGCTTAATGAGAGATAAATCTGGATAATGAGAGTGAGAATGAAATTGAAAGTCATTCAGTCATGTCCAACTCTTTGCGACCCCATGGACTTCTCCAGTGCATGGAATTCTCCAGGCCAGAATACTGAAGTGGGTAGCCTTTCTCTTCTCCAAGAGATCTTCCCAACCCAGGTCTCCCGTATTGCAGGTGGATTCTTTACCAACTGAGCCATCAGGGAGTGATAAGGGCAGAAACAGGGAAGGGAAAGCAGGGTGAAATGAGCACATTTATAAAGTGAGACCCAACTGAATGGCCACATATAAATCGAAACTTTACTGGGTCTTAGTTACAATTTCAATTTGAGTTTTAAAATATGAACTCAATATTGGACTGGTTTTACTTTAAAACAAAAAACAACATCCACAACTAAGAAGGCAATAATTAAGTCCCCTCTCCTCTAAAACAGTGGAGTCTCTCCATGGTCCAGAGTTCAATTCTGCACACCACACTTAAAGACAAACTGGACTGAATTCCAGGGTACCACCACCAGGATGACAAATGGCTTTAAAATTATGAAAGGATTAGGAATGTTCCCACAGTGAAGGGCAAGAAAGTGAGGAGGAAGGACCAGCTGGCTGTCTTCTGGTTTGTGAAGGGCGGTCATGAAGGAAAGGAATTAAACTTGTTGCCTAAGGCCTTAGAGGGTGGATCACGGGACAATGGGTGGGTGTTGGGTTTCAGTTCTCCATAAGGGCTTTGTAACAACAATGGCCACCCCAAAACTCAGTCTCAGGTGTAGTAAGTCTCCCTTCACTGCCTGAGTTCAGGAAGAGGTAGCCCAGCCACCGTGGAAATGATAGATACTGAATAGAGAATTTGAATCTGCTTTGGCTAAATACTTCACATGGTGCCCCAGCCCTGTTCCGTCATGCCTGTCAATTGCTCCGTGAACAAAAATGTTTCTGTGTAGCTTCCACACTGTTTGCCCAAGAAAGAAAAATGGCCCAAATCCTTACAGCTGTGCTTGCCAAACACCAGGACGAATGTTTGATAAAGTTTTGGTGAATTTTTTAAAATAGAACAATCCCATCTGTCTTTCATAAAATTAAATGTGTTCACTTAAAGAATTCTCCTTTATGCCAAGATTATGCCCTTACTGCTTTTCATCTGGTATTGAAGTGTCTTTTATGGAATGTTGGTGATAGTAGATGATCTTGTTTTTAAGTGTTTACCCAACAAAATTAAAATTGGCGACTCTATCTCAAACTTTCATTTTTTACAGTTATTAATTAGTTAATTAATTTTTATTTTATTATTCATTTTGGTTGCCCTGGGTCTTCGTTGCTGCTTGCACGCCTTCTCCAGTTGCAGTAAGTGGAAACTACTCTCTACTAGTGATGCATGGCTTCTCATTGCAGTGGCTTTTCTTGTTGCAGAGCACAAGCTCTAGATGCACAGGTTTCAGTAGTCGCAGCACGTGGGCGCAGTAGTCATGGCTTGCTGACTCTAGAGAACAGTCTCAGTAGTTGTGGCACACGGGCTTTGTGGCTCTGAGTCATGTGGAATCTTCCCAGATCAGGGATCGAACCTTCATCCTCTGCATGGACAGGCAGATTCTTATCTACTACCCCACCAGGGAAGTCCCAGTTATTGCTTTGTAAAATACAAAGTGTACAGCAGGCTACTCAGCTAGGTCACCATGAGGACCTTGTAGTTGTATCAGCCAACTTGTATACAACCTATGGAGGAGGAAATGGCAACCCACTCCAGTCTTCTTGCCTGAAGAATCTCATGGACAGGGGAGCCTGGCAGGCTACAGTCCGTGGGGTCGCAAAGAGTGGGACACAACTTAGCAACTACACAGATACAAATTATATTTACCCAAACTAGATTTTCTTAAAGTGTATTCCATGGGGTAGCGGGGCGGGGGGCAGGGGGTGGAACTGAAACAGTTTATGTCTAGATTTCTGCATGTCTGTGAAATACCTAAACCAGGTAATAGTTTTCATAGTTTTTATCAGATCTTCAAAGACAACCAACCCCTAATTTAGTCTGAGAATATGGAAGTTAGGTCAAATGATTGAACTGAAATGACCTCTAATATCTCTTCCCAGGTCTACAATTCCAAGTCAACTGTTTTCAAAACCCGAAGCACGGAAGGCTCTCTGTGCATGGATAGTTATCTGAACACACTTAGACAGTCAGAGAACATTCATGAAGTCACTGAGAACCCAAGAGTATAAAGGCGATCCACCTCTGTCTAACTTCTTCTCACCTAAGACTCTCTGAATACTCCAAACTCCAGAGTAATCTCTTAAATTCCTAGAGCAAATGAGGTCATGTCAGAACAGAAACTCTCCCATCCTTCATTTATTAAGTCACAATTATTCTTATCCTAATGAGATGTTAAAATGTGATGGCATCAGTGTATAAATATTTGAGTTGTCAACTCATGGTCTCTGCTTAAATTCGTCTTTTCTGGAACACACTCAGACCCAGTTAGAAAATATGCTTTCAGCTTCTGCAGTGTAGCTAAGTACCGCCAGTTCAGGGGAAGAAGTTTTCACGATGAGAGAGCTTTAAACATGCTGGCCGGTTCTACTCTGAGATGATAGAGCAGCCGCAAACTATACAATGTGGCTTTTGTTCAAGTGGCAATTAGCAGAAATTATAGACCAGGGACAGTGTCATTGTGCAAAGAATTCAGTCAAAGTAGACCCAGACCAGTGTTCATTAGACCAGCCAAAAGCTGGAGAACCCTCTTTTAAAAAATTAAACAAGCTCGCAGCCTATTTGCTCCAGCTATAACCATGCTGAGGAGTATGCCTCCTCTCGCTTACAGACAGTACCTGGAGGACACTCTTGGGAGGGGGAGCTCTCTAAGCGTAGGTCTTTGATTGACAAATGCATTCAAGGGGAAATTGCTGGTGTGATTTTATTCATTATTAGGAAAATGAAGGAGCTGGATTGTGCTGTCTTGTAGCTCCTGTGCCAGTTATAATAGCATCTCTGGTTATTTTATTTTATTTTAAATCAGACATTAGAGTATGAGGATCCATGCTGGTTTCTATGGGGTGGGAGGGAGAGAGTCTGAAAAAGAAGATCAGAGTAATTAAAGGGAAGATTCGGAAATCGTGCAGAGCACAAGTCACAGAGTCTCAGACGTGAGAGGTAGTTTAAGGCTCACCTGGTCTACCAGGGGTCCCAGGTCTGTCCTTTAAATAGCCATTAAGTAATAAACCAAGTCCCCTGTATTAGCAGTATCCACTCATGTACTTGAAGAGAACCACTGTGTCCAACCACCCCAAGTTGTCCTCACACAGGGCAATCTCTGTTTTTATGTGTTTCGGGGCTCCTGGATTCTTCACCATCCCCTTTCTTTCTTCTGGCATGTTCCATGTCTCTCATCATTCCACCCTCATCTAAAATATGGAAACTTAGAAACTGGGAGCCTGTTTGCAGTTTGGTAGGGGGTGCCCTCTCTGGAGCCGAGTTTGCCCCTTTCCGGCTCTGGCGGGCCCCGCCTGCCCGCTGTGTCCGGCGGGGGATGGGGCGGTCCGCAGCTGGCTAGCTCTCCTCTGGTATGAAAAACCCCAGGGTCAGTAGAAGGAAAGAAATCTTAAAAATCAGGGCAGAAATAAATGCAAAAGAAACAAAAGAGACCATAGCAAAAATCAACAAAACTAAAAGCTGGTTTTTCGAGAAGATAAACAAAATTGACAAGCCATTAGCCAGACTCATCAAGAAACAAAGGGAGAAGAATCAGATCAACAAAATTAGAAATGAAAATGGAGAGATCACAACAGACTCCACAGAAATACAAAGGATCATAAGAGACTACTACCAACAGCTATATGCCAATAAAATGGACAACTTGGAAGAAATGGACAAATTCTTAGAAAAGTATAACTTTCCAAAACTGAACCATGAAGAAATAGAAGATCTTAACAGACCCATCACAAGCATGGAAATCGAAACTGTAATCAGAAATCTTCCAGCAAACAAAAGCCCAGGACCAGACGGCTTCACAGCGGAATTCTACCAAAAATTTAGAGAAGAGCTAACACCTATCCTACTCAAACTCTTCCAGAAAATTGCAGAAGATGGTAAACTTCCAAACTCATTCTATGAGGCCACCATCACCCTAATTCCAAAACCAGACAAAGATGTCACAAAAAAGGAAAACTACAGGCCAATATCACTGATGAACATAGATGCAAAAATCCTTAATAAAATTCTAGCAAACAGAATCCAACATCATATTAAAAAGATCATACATCATGACCAAGTGGGCTTTATCCCAGGAATGCAAGGTTTTTTTAACATCCGCAAATCAATCAATGTAATACACCACATTAACAAATTGAAAGAAAAAAACCATATGGTTATCTCAATAGATGCAGAAAAAGCCTTTGACAAAATTCAGCATCCATTTATGATTAAAACCCTCCAGAAAGCAGGAATAGAAGGAACATATCTCAACATAATAAAAACTATATATGACAAACCCACAGCAAACATTATCCTCAATGGTGAAAAATTGAAAGCATTTCCCCTAAAGTCAGGAACAAGGCAAGGATGCCCACTTTCACCACTACTATTCAACATAGTTTTGGAAGTTTTGGCCACAGCAATCAGAGCTGAAAAAGAAATAAAAGGAATACAGATAGGAAAAGAAGAAGTAAAACTCTCACTGTTTGCAGATGACATGATCCTCTACATAGAAAACCCTAAAGACTCTACTAGAAAACTACTAGAGTTGATCAATGAATATAGTAAAGTTGCAGGATATAAAATTAACACACAGAAATCCCTTGCATTCCTATACTCCAATATTGAGAAAACAGAAAGAGAAATTAAGGAAACAATACCATTCACCATTGCAACAAAAAGAATAAAATACTTAGGAATATATCTACCTAAAGAAACAAAAGACTTATATATAGAAAACTATAAAACACTGATGAAAGAAATCAAAGAGGACACAAACAGATGGAGAAATATACCGTGTTCATGGATTGGAAGAATTAATATAGTGAAAATGAGTATACTACCCAAAGCAATCTATAGATTCAATGCAATCCCTATCAAGCTACCAATGGTATTTTTCACAGAACTGGAACAAATCATCTCACAATTTGTATGGAAATATAAGAAACCTCGAATAGCCAAAGCAATCTTGAGGAAGAAGAATGGAACTGGAGGAATCAACCTGCCTGACTTCAGGCTCTACTACAAAGCCACAGTCATCAAGACAGTATGGTACTGGCACAAAGATAGAAATATAGATCAATGGAACAAAATAGAAAGCCCAGAGATAAACCCACGCACATATGGACACCTTATCTTCGACAAAGGAGGCAAGAATATACAATGGAGAAAAGACAATCTCTTTAACAAGTGGTGCTGGGAAAACTGGTCAACCACTTGTAAAAGACTGAAACTAGAACACTTCCTAACACCGTACACAAAAATAAACTCAAAATGGATTAAAGATCTAAACGTAAGACCAGAAACTATAAAACTCCTAGAGGAAAACATAGGCAAAACACTCTCCGACATAAATCACAGCAGGATCCTCCATGACCCACCTCCCAGAATATTGGAAATAAAAGCAAAAATAAACAAATGGGACCTAATTAAAATTAAAAGCTTTTGCACAACAAAGGAAACTATAAGCAAGGTGAAAAGACAGCCTTCAGAATGGGAGAAAATAATAGCAAATGAAGCAACAGACAAACAATTAATCTCAAAAATATACAAGCAACTTCTGCAGCTGAATTCCCGAAAAATAAACGACCCAATCAAAAAATGGGCCAAAGAACTAAACAGACATTTCTCCAAAGAAGACATACAGATGGCTAACAAACACATGAAAAGATGCTCAACATCACTCATTATTAGAGAAATGCAAATCAAAACCACAATGAGGTATCATTTCACACCAGTCAGAATGGCTGCTATCCAAAAGTCTACAAGCAATAAATGCTGGAGAGGGTGTGGAGAAAAGGGAACCCTCTTACACTGTTGGTGGGAATGCAAACTAGTACAGCCACTATGGAGAAGAGTGTGGAGATTCCTTAAAAAACTGGGAATAGAACTGCCATATGACCCAGCAATTCCACTGCTGGGCATATACACCGAGGAAACCAGAATTGAAAGAGACGCGTGTACCCCAATGTTCATCGCAGCACTGTTTACAATAGCCAGGACATGGAAGCAACCTAGATGTCCATCAGCAGACGAATGGATAAGGAAACTGTGGTACATATACACAATGGAATATTACTCAGCCATTAAAAAAAATACATTTGAATCGGTTCTACTGAGATGGATGAAACTGGAGCCCATTATACAGAGTGAAGTAAGCCAGAAAGAAAAACAACAGTACAGTATACTAATGCATATATATGGAATTTGAAAGATGGTAACGATAACCCTATATGCGAGACAGAATAAGAGACACAGATGCATGGAACAATTTTATGGACTCTGAGGGAGAAGGTGAGGGTGGGACGTTCTGGGAGAATAGCACTGAAACATGTATATTATCATATGTGAAACAGAACACCATTCCATGTTCGATACATGTGACAAGGGCTCAGGGCCGGGGCAATGGGATGATCCAGAAGGATGGGATGGGGAGGGAGGTGGGTGGGGGGTCCAGGAAGGGGAACACATGTAAACCCATGGCTGATTCATGTCAATGTACGGCAAAAACTATTACAATATTGTAAAGTAATTAGCCCCCAACTAAAATAAACAAATTTATAAAAAATAAATAAATAAATAAATAAATAAATAAAATATGGAAACTTAACCCTGGAGAAGGAAAGCCTAGAAGCCTCTGATAACCACTCTCAAGGCTTTCAAGAGTCAACAAAAGGAGGATGCTCTTGACTCTTCCAACTTCACAAGCAAACAAGTTAACACTGTTGTTGTCCTAGAAGGAGCTCCCAATTCTGCAGGAACTCAGGCATGCAAGCTCCTTCCTAATTGTCCGCTGTGCTCATTAGGTGTCCAGGTGATATTGCAGAAAGCCCACAAACCCAGGCATGGAGAGCCAGCTCTGCCCACACTTTCTTGAGTGGCTTTTGGGATGGCATCCCCTGGCCCTGAGCCAGTCCCACCTCTGGGCTCTCAGAAGGACTGGACTCCTGAGGCTCCCAATGGGTTGGGGCATCTGCAGAGTTACTGCTGGTAGGGCTCAGGAACCGCTAACTCGTGGAGACTTGTCTAGAGACTAAATGTAAGGACAGCTGTCGTCCTAGGAAAAAGCTGATGCTCAAAGGGCATCTCTGAGCTGGAAAGAAACATTGGGACCCACAGGACAAGATGATTTCCAAGGTTGTGAAGCCCCTTGCAGCTTAGCTGCCTCATAAAAGGAGGAGTCCTGATGGGATGAGTTATCTTCTCCAGCTCTACTCTGCCTCTAGATGAGAATTTAGAGAATCTGCTACTGTGGGTGAAACCTTCCCACCTTTGGCATAATCATTGTGTTTTGTTTTGTTTTTAATTTAAATTAGGGACTTCCTTGGTGGTCCAGTGGCTAAGGCTCTGAATGCAGGGGCCCAGGTTCGATCCTGGTCAGGGAACTAGGTCCCACATGCTGCAACTGGCAGTTCACATGATGCAACTAAAGATCCTGCATGCTGCAACTAAGACCCAGGGAAGCCAAATAATATAATAAATTAAAATCTAAAAATTAAAAAAAGTCAAATATAAACTCTTAACTCTTAAAAGCACTTTATAATGGTGATTTTTAGATTTTGAGATTCCACCTCAAGCAGAGCCCTACATATTTTGTCAAATCAACCTCCACACCTTTTTTAAAGTGGTTTATTACAGTAATAAAGAGCTTGAGTTTAGGAACCAAACAGACTTGAGTTTCTAACCTGGCTTCATTACTTCCTTAGCCGTGTGATCTTGAGAAAGTTACTTGATCTTCTGAGCCTTAGTTTCCTCACCCGTAAAATGGACATAAGCATCTAGGTCTTCAGAGGTGTGGTGAGAAGTGAGATGCCTCCTGTGATGCACTGAGCAGGTCTAGCCCCCACTATCAGCGTGATCCCTTGGAAATCCATTGGATCATTTTTATTAAACCAGATGTATACCTTGGGTTTTTGGATTACATGGAACCACGTCTTCTATAGGAGGTTTATGCCTGACAGAGGAATCTAGCCCAGTTCTCACATTTCCAAGTGAGGAGTTACACTCTCACAATTAATTGCACAGACAGAAATGGCCCCTGGGTAAAATCTGTGAACCCAGCACCCCCTCTCCAAATCTCCAAGGACTCGTCTCTCTCCTCCCCTCTGTCGTCCCCTAGCTGGACACCTGTGCCTCATCTCCTCTCAGCTGGAAGCTCTTTCTGGAGGAAGGGTCACCTCCATCACAATCCATGTCTTGAGCCTAGCCTCTGGTAGCTTCAGAAGTAAGTCCACTTTGCCTTCTCAGAGCACCCAGGTCAGCTCCCCTTGAGGAGACAGAGGAAAAGCCTGCTAATGTGATATGGGGAGAAGATTCCTTCAGCTCAGTCCAGGATCACCCCTTCCTCATCCCATGAATGTCTGAGAGCAGATGTGGTGAGGGCATCCCAGGCCAGGGGACCAACCTGTGCCTGGAGGTAAAAGTCCGCACTGTTCAGCTTAAGAGAGGCTAAGGGCCCGAGGCAAGACCAGACCTTCAGGTCCTGGCCCATGCTCGCTATTCTTGGCTTTGTTATTAACTCCTCAAAATGGAAAACAAGGCTTCATTTGCACCACTTGAGTCCTTGGGAATGAGGCAATCCATCCCTGAGGCGATACATGTTTCACAACCTCAAGTTGGTATGCAAATAAATGCAAATGCAGCACCAGTTATCCTTAAAGACGCAAGGTACGCACCCCAGGAGAGACCTACTAGCACACTGTATGTCTGTTGTGGTTCACAAGGATAATTATGTTTCATTACAGCTTTCTTCCTTAAATCAGAGTCCAACTCCGTGAAAGTATTTGCCAGGTCTGATTCAAGAAATTCAACCTGTGTGTGAAATACAAATAGGCTTTCATCTCCTGGAGCTGGTTATCAAGCCAACACTCGTGACTTCACAGCTCTTCATTCCTATTGGTCCTGGGAGAAAAGTATCAACATCAGAAAGACCATTTGAATTTTCTCCTACTTGTGACCAGGCTGAAGATACAGCTGAGACAAGGGGGTTTTGGAGCCAGAGTCTTGGCTGCCAGCACCTGCTCTGCTACTGGTAATTATGGGACCGACAGGTCCTAGCAGCAAATCTCTGAACCCCAGTTTCCTCATCTGTAAAACAAAGATAATGATCACCTTGTCTCTCTTTCAAAGCCTTAGAAGATGAATCATTCTTCCCTTCCCTTGTCTCCCAACCCAACTCCACTTCCTGGAAGAGGAAAGACAAAGAAACCAGGCTGGTGCTATGTGGGTTGTTGTGTGACGGCTGCTGTTGTGGGAACTGAAGATGACACGTCCAAAGTGCCTCCTTCTGTTGTTGTTCAGTCGCTAAGTCATGTTCGACTCTTTGAGACCCCGTGGACCGCAGTGACATACTGGAACAGTGCGAAGTCAGCTGGGCACGGGGAAGCCTTTGCCGTCCCCATCTCCGTGCTAATGATTCATGGTGTGTGGCCCTCGGCCTTGGCGCCTTTTCAGGCTGCTCCACCAGGATCTATTTGCATGGCTGCCCCCTGGCATCAGCATCTGTTTCCAGGCATTCTTCAGCAGGAGAAAATTCTTGCCTTTGGTGCAGAGGGGTGGTAATGATTCAGACACTCCTCTACCCTAAACAGATTGCAAATTTTTCCTCAATGGGAAAGAGGATACACTATAAAATATAACATTTCCTTAAGGGTTTGTGGGTTTTCTTTCTTACAGTTAATCATGTTTTGAAACATTTAGGAAACAAATACAATGCATCTATTTTTTTTTTTCCTTAATCATGACCAAGTAAGTTCCCCTCCAGATGGAAAAACTCTTAGGTTTTTAAATTAAGACCATCATATCTGTCTACTTTTCAATGTTTCATTCGGTTTTAGAGCTGGAAAGGGCCTTGGAAACCACCTTGCTCGATGCCTTGACTTTCAGAACCAAAGAACCAGAGCCCAAAAGGATGAATGACCTACCTAAGGTCACATAGCTTGTCAGAGATGCACCTGAGTTGGACCACAGGCTTCCAGATCCACAATATACTGTGTCTCATTTTTTACTGTGTTGCCAGGAAAAAAAAAAAAATGCGCCTTGGGAAGGAGAATGAAATAAGGCTTCTTTCTGGATGTCTGTGTATCACCCACAATTGGCAGGCTGGACTTTTAGTATGTTTGCAATGGTCTGACTTAGTAGGTGGCCTATGTGAGACTGAAATTTACTCAGGGGGAAGTGTTGAGGAAACCCCAATTCCTGCTCTCCACTGAGCAGGAGTCCCACAGGATGTCAGGGGAACACCAACCCAGGCAATGAGGTCAAACCTATGAAGTCAAACGTATTAAGTCATATGCAGCGAGTTTCCAGGTGTAGCAAGCTGTACATGAAATATACATATACTAAAAAACAGTATTCATGGTTTTGCCAAAATTCAAATGTAACTGGGAGTTCTACATTTCATCTGGCAACCCTAACCAAATAGTTTTTAAAAATACAACATTCAAATGTAAATCCCAAATTGAAAGCTACAAAAATAGCCGCTCCAAACTGTCATTTTGAAACCAAACTGCTTCTCATGTGGACAACCTTACATAATACGTTTTGGGTAATTCTTCACAGGAATTTAGTTATATACTCAAGGTGAAACAGTCTCCAAAGTGACATAAAAATCTATTAAGAAAGCTAAATTTCAGGTTTGTCTCTCAGTTCAATCAAAAAGCACCGCCCACATGTAGAACAATCTCTCTAGTCCCCCTGTCTCCCTCCTGCTTCCTGGAGCCTGTGTCTACACCTGCCATTCAATCCTCAAAACACCATCGTCTGGTCCCTATTCTTACTGTGTGACCAGGACCACTCTTGCCAAGGTACATGACAACTGAATACAGTATACACTCATTATTTGTGGTAGTTATATTCCATGAAGTCACTATGAATACTGAATTAGCAAATACTGAATCACAGCTCCTATGGGAAATACAGAGTTGGGTTCCTGCAAGCCTCTGGGCACATTTTCAAATATCAGTATATACACAGCCTTGTTGTATGTGTGTTTCTGATTAAAGGCCTATTATTTAATATATATGGTTTATTCATTAACACTGAACTCATGGCCGGCAGCATTATAACTCATGCTTGAATGCAACATACCATACGTATGTACTTTCATTGTAAGGCCCATCACAGCCTTCCTGCACCTAGGAACACTACACACACTTCAGCACAAACTCACAGGCTGTTTTAAGATCACCAACCAAAGCACAAACAATGTAAAAATCATGACACTAAATAGATGGAAAAGGACACTTATTACGAGTGACCATGGACTCCCTCAAGCTGGGCAGCAGTCCTGGGAGCAGCCTTACTGTCCCACGTTTCCAGCCCCAGCTTCTCCAGCCCCAGAGCACCGGGAGCACAGGCCACTGGCCCTGAAACTTCCCCTACTTCCCCTCCTATTAACTAGAGCAAATGAAACAAAGGGATGACGCACAAGAAAAGAGACACAGGTGAGAATATGAGTGACGACTACCGAGGTGTGCCTGATTCTGTGCTAAGGGCTTCCCCCATCACTTGATCTCATCCTCTCTAGCCTTGTGCTGGATACACAAAAGTGAGAAGTTATGTACTTTGTCCAAGGTCACCTTTGATAGTTGAGTGTCAGGCAGATTCCAAATTATCTTTGTTTGGTAATTCCAATTACCAAATTCCAATTCCAGACTATCTTTGTTGATCTGGAGCCTCACTCCAGATCAGGACTTACCAAACTACAACCTGTGAACCAAACCTAGGCCTGTTCATCTATGTATCATCTATGCTTCTTTTGTGCTACCAGGGAAGAGTTGAATGGCTACAACAGAGAGCTCCCGGCTCGCAGAGTCTAAAACATTTCCTTTTCAGCTCTTTTCAGTAAAGCCTGGGCATCCCTGCTCTCGATCTCTCTGAGATGTTGCCTCTTGGTGATGAAACCATAGAGAAACCGTGCTGTGTGGCGTCCAGTAGGCTGTAACCAACCCCCCACATAGGTATCAGTCTCCCCATTTACAAATGAGGAAATTGGGGTGTAATCATTCAAGTGCTGCCCAAGGTCCCAACTCCCAAGGTGCCGGGTTGGGATTTGAGACCACAAAGAACTTCCTCCAAAGGGAATCCTCAGGCCACCAAGACCTAGAGATGAAGCCAGATGAAAGTCCCCAAGACTTTCACTTCTGCCCTATCTTCATGCATTCACGACAGATCTACAACATGGGGCAGAGAGACCAATCTCTGTTTTGTACATTAATTGTTCCTAAAAGAATGCCCCAATTCACAAATGCTGATTTTGATTAAAATCATCAAGATGATTTCCTACTTCCAAAATACTGACAAAATAGCTTTTTTATCTATGTAGACAAAAAACTAAGCGAGGATTATTTAAATCAAGATTATGTACAACACGCATCCTAATTACTACACGATTACTTAGCTAAAGAGTGGATATTAGTGGATGTTGTTTTCGGCTGGCAGTCAAATCCAAATTAATAGCATTCTAGGCTGATCTGGATCACAGATAAAATTAAATTAATGTGACTCTGAGCCAGCTCTATTTATAAGCAAAGCCCAACTACAAAGAGAAAAGAAACATTTTAAGATGCAAAAATATGCCTCTAAACACAAGCCAAACATGGATTTTTAATTAAAGCACCAAGATTTTTTTCCCCTACTGATTGTTCCTTTTGGGTATCAGCTAGATATGTCAGGGCTATCCTGGAAATTGGGCTTGAGATTCTGAGGACAGCTGAAGGTCAGAGAACAGTGGGGACAAGTTTTCCCAAAGTTCAAACAAAGGAGACTTACACGATGGGAATCTGAGCTCCCAACTTCCAAAAACTCCCTGTGCTCCAAGATGAAAGAACTCCAGGAGGAAAAGAGAAAGAACTGAGACTTTTATTTTGAAACAAGCTATCTCACTCCCAGCCGCATCTCGTTGCTCCAACCACACCCAGGAATGAACAGGAGAAATAAATGATGGTCTGACCCAAGAAGATTCATCCTTCATGGGTCCCCAGAGTTGCTTTCCACTCTGCCCCTGGAGGAGGGCATGGCAACCCACTCCAGTAGTCCTGCCTGGAGAGTCCCCATGGACAGAGGAGCCTGGTGGGCTACAGTCCATGAGGTCGCAAAGAGTTGGACACAACTAAGTGAGTAAACAACAACAACCAAAAAAGCAGTCTCTATGGACCGAATATGTTATTGTTGATCAACCACTGAGTCGTGTCTGACTCTTTGCAACCGCATGGACTGTGGGATGCCAGGCTCCTCTGTCCTCCACTGTCTTCTGGACTTTCCTCAGATTCATGTCCATTGAGTTGGTGATGTTATCTAATCATCTCATCCTCTGTCATCCCCTTCTCCTTTTGCCTTCACTCTTTCCCAGCATCAGGGTTTTTTCCAAAGAGTCAGCTCTTCACATCAGGTAGTCAAAGTATTGGAGCTTCAGCTTCAGCATCAGTCCTTCCAATGAATATTCAAGATTGATCTCCTTTAGGATTGACTGCTGTGATTTCCTTGTAGTCCAAGGGACTCTCAAGAGTCTTCTCCAGCACCACAATTCGAACGCATCAGTTCTTCAATGCTCAGCCTTCTTTATGGTCCAACTCTCACATCCGTGCATGACTGCTAGAAAAACCATAGCTTTTATTATACGGACTTTGTTGGCAAAGTGATGTCTCTGCTTTTTAATGTGCTGTCTAGGTTTGTCATAGCTTTTCTTCCCAGGAGCTAGCGTCTTTTGATTCCATGCCTGCAGTCACCATCCGTGGTGATTTTGGAGCCCAAGAAAACAAAACAGACTGAGTATATGAGGAAATTTATCATAGCATCTTCCCAACAAGCAATTCAGACCCTGGGATCCCTAGGGCACTCCATGCTGCTCACAGAACATTGGAAGAACTCAAGAATGACTCTCGACTTGACTGAGTGGTCCTGCCTGAAAATACACAGCCCCTCTTTCTACTTGGGAAACTTATAGCCAAAGATAAACAGCATGAAGATGGGAGGTCTGTTTCTCTGAAAAGTGATACAGCAATCCAGCAGACTTCCTGAGGTTTCCCTCTGTACCTTGGTTGATGGACGATCACAGGAGAGTTGAGATATTCTTCAGGCTGATGCTGAAACTCAACATAAAAATTCTGACCCATATTCTTTCTTCCATAAACCACATGGCCTATGGAGGTTCTACCCTCTGAGGCTACATGTCTTTTCAGATACAGAGGTTGTGCATGGCCACCCAAGGGAGTGGCTACATTAGGGTTCCTCTCAGTGGACGCTTTCATCTAAAACCAAGAGACCAGTGGCTAAGAAGGACCCCTTCCTTTCTGGTCACCATGAGACAGTCCCCTAGTATGGCTTCACACCTCTGGTTTTTCTAGGTTGTAGGAAGACTAAAGATCTGGCCTTCCAGCCTCTAGTGTATGAGATTTTAATTTGCTGAGTGCAGCCTTGAAAAACAGAGTAATTTCCCTTCCTTCAGTGCTCAGAACCATCAAACGAGAAAATCTTTTCAGTTTTAACAGCTTCATCCCTTTGGCTGGTGATGGTACATGCAGACTTCCTTGCCAGTTCATCTGGAATCAGTCTCTTTCGAGCATCAAAACAGACCGGAAAGCTATGAAATGAATACAGATCTCTGAATGACAGATTGGCATGCAATCTTTTTCCAGCCCGGCATCCAAGGATGGGGTTGGCTTTTGTTGAGTGCGTGGTGGAGAGAGTTTTGTGGTTGCTTTTAATTTGAGGGTTTTGCTTTCTGCTTGTTTGCTTGCTTGCTTATTTGCAAGGCTAGTTTATTTATTTTTTGCTTTTCACTGTTTCCAATCTCCTTTGTGAAGAAAAGACGGGCTCTGTCATCTCCTGTCAGCAAGATCAGGGACAGCTTCTATATTTGATGTCGAAAGATGTAACGGAAATCTAGCACTTGAAAAACCTAAGTGATTTAGACAAAGAACGACCATTCCTGCTTGTGAAGAATCTGCGGTTAGCTCAAACTTTTCAACAAGACATTATTGATTGAGGACTGAAGTCAATATATCCAAACACATAAGCCACTGGACAAGGACTTAAAAATGAGAGACATTTCAGAGGTTTTCCTCAGCCCTGCCTCTCACAGCTGCCATCCAACAACAACTTTAAGAACAAACTTAACTTTTCTAAACAAAAATAATTTCATCATTTTGTGTGGCATTAACACCCCGCTACTTCGATATGTTATCTATATTTTTCTTGTTGACATCCAACCAATTCAGAGCTAAAAATCCATCCTCTGGTTTTTCTGTGGGTCGTAAATCATAGAAAGGTTATATTTTATGAGAGCTGAAGCTGGGAAGTAAACAGCATATTTATATCCAAAGAGTTTCATCCATTAGGCAGCAGTGACAGGGCCCTGTGGGCCAGAATCTAGTTTTCTTACTTAAAAAGCTTAGTTCTTCTGTAGACTCCTGCAGGGACCTATAACAGTTGGAATTGGGTTTTTTATGCCTTTGAGGCCTCCGAATGAATGTTACACTTTTCCATTATTTTCTTTTTTCTTTTGAGAAAACTAGGCTACCTGCTTATTGCCTAAAACCTACACCCCGTGATCGTACTGTCGTAAAATCTGTCTTCTGCTCCTTCCTCCCACATCTGATCAACATCCCCAAACTTTGTTCAGAGAAAGTCTGAGTGTCCTGCAAGGTTGTGCTGCATTTGTTGAGGTGGGGGAGGGCTCCCCGAGATGATTTAAGCCAACGGGGGACACATCAAGTGAAACTTCAGCCCAAGGGGCACCTGACAACTTTGACCTCCTCTACCTCTACAAAAAATAAAAATAAAAAAGTTTAAATCTTAGTATCTCCCTTGTTCTAGCTTGTAAATGCCTTAAAGTCTTTCAACTGTTTCACAAGATGGTACACGGCTGAAATAAAAAGGCATAAGTCCAGATCTTGCATTTTGTAATACTGTCTGCTATGAAAATGTTAGTGTGTCTGCCCCCTGGGCTATTAAAAGATGATGTGCCTGACCTGTCTACACACTTGTAATTTGTGGTCAGGATTCCAGATGGAGATCTATGCAGATAAGCATGTAGATTTCACACCATTATTACATCAGGCAAGGAAGTATAGGTTCAGAATCAGCAGTGATCGCCCTGAAACTAGCCAAATAATCACTGACAATTAAGAAAATGAAGTATCTGAGTCTCACTGCTCTTTTTAGCCACTTCGAACATATATTTGTTCTTTTGATGTCCTGTGTGAATAGGGATGCTTTATCTGACTGCTGATGGGCTAAACAATGCATCTGAGTTGTAATATAGAACTCAATTTGCTGGGACTGTCATCTGAAAGGCCTGGACAATTTATCGAACACTGCAGATGAAAGAAAGAGAGGGGAAAAAAATTTAAAACTGACCACTTCTAAAATGAAGAAAATAGGGCAGTAAAGGGTATTGTAATATACTTTAATCTTCCTTAATGTAGAAAAATATGAAATGCCATTAAATCTTCCTTTGAAATGGATGTGGTCACATGGCTTGAGCACCCAAATCCAGTTAATGAATCTATTTTTAAGGCAAATAAACAGGAAAGAAGCGGTGAAGGAGTGATCTGTGCATTATACGACTAATTCAGAAGATGAAAGGCAGAAAATTAAAGTTAAATTCACACAAATATTAGAGGTAAGGAAAATGGTTGCAGGTGTAAAAAAGGGAAGCCTGCATTTCCCGTGGGTGGGTGTTGGAAACAAGCAGACACTTTCTTCTCAAGAGAAAAGTCGGGAGAGATCAAAGTGTTTCAGGGGGCCCAATAATTAACATTTTAAAAGGTTTTCTTAATAAAAAATGATCCCACAATAATAGCAATTTAATCATTTTATTTGAAAAATTAAATCAATTGCAAGCATTCATTTGTGAGGAAGTGGCGTTTACAGAATTTGGATGACCTTATCCAATCAGATCTCCACTTTAATCACTTTAAATGGAGCCAATACACAAAAAGAAAGCTAGCAACAGTCTGAGATTCAAAGGGCAATAATCTGGGGAGATTAACAGTCCTCCACAAAGGGCCCACACCACCTACTTATCCTCCGTTCTTTGTTATAGCCAGAACATTACTAATGGAACTCAGACCACATGCCAAAGAGTCGGTTGGGGAGATGGGCTTTATTAGGGAGTCTTATTGGTGTCCGCATCCACTGCCCACGTGGCAAAATGGCTTTGGGGGCATACTATCCCCTCGATAAAATAAAGAAACTTTTAGCACATTAATGCAATGCTGAGGATTGATCTTAGCCAAACTTAAATTATAAAGGATGCCAAGGTTTAACACCTATTAACTTGTAAAGCATTATAAATGATATTTTGTCACAAGACCAGAGTGTACAAAACACTTTTCACAGACACTGTTTAACGTGATCTGCACATCAGAGCCCCTTTTCTCGAAAGAAACAGATACCCACTCTCTCCTTTCTCTGCTTTGGACACCACCTAGGCAAGCAGAGACACCCCCACCACTGGACTGTACACGTTGAAGGAAACAGTGGAGATCAACACATCTCTCAGAATTCCAGCTCCTAATCCTAGGGCACCTGAAGACCCAGCTTGGTCTAATGTCCACTTTGGTCCAATCCATGGTCAGGGAACAGATCACGTTACATAAACATGGTTCCAAGAACATGGGGGAGATGGGGGTGATCCTCAGAGAAGGGGAGAAGGGCCTGGAAGACATCTCAAAGGTACCTTTTGCCCAGAGCAGGGGAACATAAAAATTAAGAGCATGAATTCAGATGCTAGATTTCCCATCTGTGTGATTGTGAGCAAGGGTCTTAACACCTCTGTTTCCTCATCTGTAAATCAGCGTGGTAAAGTCACCCATCTTGTGTACTGTACTAAGTCGCTTCAGTCTTGTCTGACTCTTTGTGACCCAGTGGACTGAAGCCCACCAGGCTCCTCTGTCCATGGGACTCTCCAGGCAAGAATACTGGAGTAGTGGGTTGCCATGCCCTCCTCCAGGGGATCTTCTCAATCAAGGGACTGAACCCATGTCTCTTAGGCCTCTTGCATTGACAGGTGGCTTTTTACCACTAGCACCTCCTTATTTTATAGGGAAGGTTAGTGTGGGGATTAAATGAACTAACAGAGGGAACTCTTTTAGAACTAGGTCTAAGATAGCATAGGGAATGTATTCCTTACAACCGTTGACTAACATCACCATTATTTTTGTTTGCATATTTTTTTTAACTTGAAGACAGTGAACTTCAGAAAGGTTCCATGCCAGGCTCACAGCCGTGTGGCCGCTACCATCAGTCTTCTTCAAGCTACTGCCCTGCTTACGCCCCATCAGGAGCGGACTGTGTGTGTATGCACCCCGGCAGGCTAATGTTTTACACCACTCGTTCACTCCTCAACAACCGTGCCCCGAGTTCCGTCACGGCCGGGGAGAGAAGGGAGGCCATGAGACAGCGCCCCACCCTGCACTGGGCTCATTGTCATTGTTGTTTAGATGCTCAGTCATGTCTGACTCTTTATGATGCCGTGGACTGTAGCCCGTCAGGCTCCTCTATCCATGGGACTCTCCAGGCAAGAATACTTGAGTGGGTTGCCATTTCCTTCTCCGGGGGATCTTCCTGACCCAGGGATCAAGCTGACGTCTCCTAAATTGGCAGGTGGATTCTTTACCACTGAGTCACCTGGGAAGCCTATGCACTAGACTCAGTTCAGCTCAGTTGCTCAGTCGTGTCTGACTTTTTGCGACCCCATGAATTGCAACACGCCAGGCCTCCCTGTCCATCACCAACTCCCGGAGTCCATCCAAACCCATGTCCATTGAGTCAGTGATGCCATCCAACCATCTCATCCTCTGTCGTCCCCTTCTCCTCCTGTCCCCGATCCTACCCAGCCTTAGGGTCTTTTCCAGTGAGTCAACTCTTCCCATGAGGTGGCCAAAGTATTGGAGCTTCAGCTGCAACATCAGTCCTTTCAATGAACAGCCAGAATTGATCTCCTTTAGGATGGCCTCAGTCCAAGGGACTTTCAAGAGTCTTCTCCAACACCACAGGTCAAAAGCATCAATTCTTCGGTGCTCAGCTTTCTTCACCGTCCAACTCTCACATCCATACATGACCACTGGAAAAACCATAGCCTTGACTAGACGGACTTCTGTTGGCAAAGTAATGTCTCTGCTTTTAAATATGCTATCTAGGTTGGCCATAACCTTCCTTCCAAGGAGTGAGCGTCTTTTAATTTCATGGCTGCAATCACCATCAGCAGTGATTTTGGAGCCCCCAAAAATAAAGTCTGACACTGTTTCCACTGTTTCCCCATCTATTTCCCATGAAGTGATGGGACCGGATGCCATGATCTTAGTTTTCTGAACGTTGAGCTTTAAGCCAACTTTTTCACTCTCCTCTTTCACTTTCATCAAGAGGCTCTTTAGTTCTTCTTCACTTTCTGCCATAAGGGTGGTGTCATCTGCATAGCTGAGGTGACTGATATTTCTCCCGGCAATCTTGATTTCAGCTTGTGTTTCTTCCAGCCCAGTGTTTCTCATGATGTACTCTGCATATAAGTTAAATAAGCAGGGTGACAATATACAGCCTTGACGTACTCCTTTTCCTATTTGGAACCAGTCTGTTGTTCCATGTCCAGTTCTAACTGTTGCTTCCTGACCTGCATACAGGTTTCTCAAGAGACAGGTCAGATTGTCTTGTATTCCCATCTCTTTCAGAATTTTCCACAGTTTATTGTGATCCACACAGTCAAAGGCTTTGGCATAGTCAATAAAGCAGAAATAGATGTTTTTTTTGGAACTCTCTTGCTTTTTCGATGATCCAGAGGATATTGGCAATTTGATCTCTGGTTCCTCTGCCTTTTCTAAAACCAGCTTGAACATCTGGAAGTTCACAGTTCATGCACTAGACTAGCCCACTGTCAAAACCAAGGAGGTGTGGTCTTACAGACCCACCCGCCCAGAAAGCCGATTAGCTCTGGTCACTCAGATTTGCCGCTCCCCCCCTCCACTTGACCCCAGCAGGCTTTCCAGAGTGTTCCTTACAGCCGCATTCACTCCTCTGCCTGGGAGCAGTGTAAGAACCCTGAATTTCTCTTTCACGGTATGTTTCCATCAGCATGAAGTCACCTCACAGGGCCTAATGTTAGTAGTTGCTCAATAAATGGTAGCCATTACGGTTCTGAAAAGTGTGAAAGTGTTAGTCACTCAGTCGTGTCTGACTCTTTGCAACCCCGTGGACTGTAGCTCCTCTATTCATAGAATTCTCCAGGCAATAATACTGGAGTGGGTAGCCATTCCCTTCTCTAGGGGATCTTCCTGACCCAGGGATCGAACCCGGGGCTCCCGCATTGCAGGCAGATTCTTTACCATCTGAGCCACCAGAGTAGACCCATTACTGTTATAAATGGAAAAACAAACAATGATGGAGCAATCCACAGGCTCCCAGGAGAAGTCAGGGCCAAATCGGGGCCAGTATTGATGCTTTCACACCAAGCCTTGGACTCAGGCTCCAATGAGAGCCTCTTGGTGCCAACATGACCAACCACTGTGGACTGGGCACTGGCCAGCCTGACTCACAACACATTCTTGCTGTCCGAGAGTGAGGGACAGGGGCAGGATACCCCGAGCTTTGCTCTAGCTCAGGGCTCTTCTGTGTTCTCAGAGGGCCTTCCAATATTTGACTCACACTAACCTTTTTATCATATATAGTTTTTTAGCATAACCACATACCTTCCAAAATTGAAAACAGGGTGTGTGTGTACTCAGTTGTGTCCAATTCTTTGCGACCTCATGGACTGCAGCCCACTAGGCCTCTCTGTCCATGGAACTTTCCAGGCAAGAACACTGGAGTGGGTTGCCATGTCCTCCTCTAGGGGATCTTCCCAACCCAGGGATTGAACCCATGTCTCCTGAATCTCCTGCATTGCAGGCACCACTGCGCCACCTGGAAAATGCAGTGGAGACACTCTAATGCATCAACTAGGGTTGCAACTTGTTTTTGAGCACGCCTCAGAATAAATTTTTTCCTTTATTACTGTTTAATTGATGAGTATGCTTAAATCTTAAGGTAAGCCTTTTTTTTTTTACCATTTGCAAGCAGAATTTATTCACTGCTACCAAAAAAATAAATAAATAACCTAACCTGAACTGGAGCTGAGGCTGCTGTAGGTTGCAAAGTAACTCATAAACTCAAATTCAAAACAGTTTTATGGTTCATATTGATTTATTTTTAAATATTGTTCATTTGAACTTCTAAAATAAATTTATACTGCTAAACTGTCCTTTTTATCTATAAACAGATGTTAGTTATCCCAATAAAATTACATTTGAAAAAATACTAAAAGCCTCCTAAGAAATTTCTAACAACAATAATTTGGGGGGATAAGTATGTCCCAAACAGTGCATAGGATATTTTTTAGTATTTTTGTTTATATTTTTAGTCATTTTAGTGTTGTTTATCTGAAATTCATTTATCTGGGCATTTTATATTTTACCTGGCAACTCTACCCCAATCCAAACCAACTGACTCACCATGTTGGGGTATTTGTTCAACTTGGTTTGATTTGATTTGGTTTTATTAGTGCTGGTTTAGGTTTTGTTTTTCATCGGCTTCGCTGCCATATCTCTTACCCAGGGACGTCCTCAGCTTTCTCAAATGAGTGAGACAAGTAACAGCCATCATCCCACCCACCTGGCAAAGGGTGGAGACATCAGAAGAGGACAAGAGGGAAGAAACCCAGAAGTGGAGCCACCGAGAGGTGACTCTGAACCAAGACAAAATGGGGAGAGCAGGGGGCTTCTCAGGGGAGCCGTTTCCCCTTCTTTGACGGGAACCCTGGGACGTGACCCCTCTGCTTAAAGGACCATGCTGGCGCTCACTTCTGCAGCACATATACTAAAGCTGGAACGACACAGCGAAGATTAGCATGGCCCCTGCGCAAGGATGACATGCAAATTTGTGAAGCACTCTTATTTTTTATGGTTACCAAAGGGGAAAGAAGAGGGGGGAATAAATTAGGAGCTTAGGATTGACAGATAGATGCTACTATGTATAAAATAGACAATCAACAGGAATTACTATATAACATAGGAACACTGCTCAATATTTGTAATAACCTACAAGGAAAAAAATCTGAAATAGAACATATATATATATGTACGTGCATGCTCAGTCATGTCTGACTCTGTGACCCTGTGGACTGTAGCCCACCAGGCTCCTCTGTCCATGGGATTCTCCAGACAAGAATACTGCAGTGGGTTCCCTTTCCTCCTCCAAGGGACCTTCCCAACCCAGGGATCGAACCTGCATCTCCTGCATTGGCAGGTGAATTCTTTACCGTTGCACCACCTGAGAAACCTCTATATATACACATATATATGTTTATATTTATATATGTATATATAACTGAATCACTCTGCTGTATACCCAAAACTAACACAGCACTGTAAATCAACTATACTTCATTAAAAAAAAAAAAAAGCCTAAAGGTACATGGACAATGAATTAAACACTCAATATGCAAACAGCTCCAGTAAGTTAAAGAGAAAGCTGTCAGCCCCCAGTAGAAAAATGAAAGGACCCGCCTGCAGTGCAGCAGGATCCAGCACCTACTAACCATGCATCTCAGGGAGGGTCCTCAACGTCACCAAAGCTCGCACAGACCACAGGGTCTATGAATGGGGTTAATATGAAGGTGAAATGAAACAATGCACCCCATAAGACATTCAGTGATGACCCTGTTCCCTTGTCAGTGAAAGCCGTACTTAATCATTCCAGAGAAAAACTACACATAAATAAGCAAAAAAAAAAAGAAAGAGAGAGAAATTCTACTTTACTAGAAATAAGCTGAAATTAAAATAATAATGACGCATCATACTATACTTATGAAAGCGCAAAGATTTTAAGGATTTTAATAACATTATTTAAAGGAGCAAAAAATTCATAAATATTCAATGAATGAAGAATGATTCAATAAACAATAAGAGAATAAACATATAGAGAATGGTTAAATAAACAGGAATTTTTAAACAAATAAGGGAATGTTTAAATAAATTATGAAATTCTTTATGCTGTACATTATAAAAATGACCATATAGTATTTTTGTAACAAGAAAAAAAAATGTTGGCTAAAGACAAATAAAACTGAAATACTGGCAAATGAATGTGGGTTGGGAAGAGATTTACAGAATGTTTTTTGCACGTGTGTATAACAAGCTTTTCCTCCCCCTCCCCCCTTCCTCTTTTCTGTCTCTCTGTGTCTTTCTTTGTCTCTGTCGCTGTTTTTGTCTCTCTCCCCCTCCTCCCTCTTTCCCAGAAAGAACAGTGAGTCCTGGTTTCCTGCCTTCAGTGAGGGTCTTACAAAATCCTGAGTGATGGGAGGACAGTTACGAACTCAACATTCTATTTTGAAACATCCCACATTGAACTTCCTGGAGCCACTCTTCCTAGACCTGCTTCTTCTCCAGCTCCTTACAGACAACCATCATCCATCCCAAGAGCTCGGGGCCGCCCGGAGAAAAGGAGGACCTGGCCTAACTGTAGAAACGCCAAGAGAGTTCACACTGGACCCTCCCAGGCCATTGTCCTTAATCCTACACCAGCATCCGGTGGCTGCATTCTGTGCTCATCTCCCAAAACAAGATGTAGCAAAGCATTAAACCTTAGGGTCCTCTCGGGGGGCCCTGAGTCTGACGGGGACATGGACACTAAGTCACAGCACCCCAGAGATGCGGTGAGACTGCTGTTGTCATGGTGAGGCGTACATAGCAGGATGAGCACCAGGGGAATAAGGAAAGGGGTCCAGGAGCCTGGGACAGCTTCACAAGGGACATGCAGGAGCAACTGGAATCTTTGAAGCAAGGAAGAATATTCCAGATCAGGAGAACCACATACTCAGAGGCACCAAACTCGAGATCATGGCAGATCTGGACCCTGTGGGTGTTTAATGTGGGGGTGGGGGAGATACGGTTGGGCCAGGCCGGGCAGAGCCCTGAATGCTCAGTAAGGGGCACCGGCTTCATCCTGGTCATGCCACGTGATACAAGGACAGGAGGAGACTGGCCAGGATCATCTGCTTGTGGACACTCGATCGCAGGCCCCTCCCCTGCCTCTCCGTGCTCAGGAAGGGTCTGCCTCAAGCCCCAGTTTTCAGATGCTCCCTGCAGAGGGGTTGGTTCAAACGCCAGGCAAGGAGGTTTCCAAGTAACAATCATCACTTCAGCCATCAGGATAGCCATCCTTCCCAAGCACAAGGCCACAGACCTTTACTAGACCTGCCTGGAGCTCCCAGCCGTGGCCCCCAAGGAGATGTTTGTCTCAACAGTGGCTGAAAGCCGTGTCCCTGTTCTCACCAGGTCCAACCTGCAGCCCAGGGGCTCTGGTGGACTGGCAGCGGCCTCTCTCCCCCATCTTGATCTCAGGGGTCAGTTGCAGAGGCCTGGAGCCCCTCTGTCCTCCACCCGGGACAAGACGTGCCTCCAGCCGCCTACAGCAGGTCCAAGGGAACAAAACAAAGCACCACCATTAACTCCTTGCCAGCACCGGCCCTGCTTGCTTTAAATCCAATTGCAGTCTTAGAAGCCCGACATCGCCTGAAACAAAAGCCTCGCTGATGCCTGGAAGAGGGCTTTGGTGAAAGTAGAGCTCATTTCAGAAAATCAAAGCAAAGAAAAATATTGAATACAATTCAGGGGCATAATGCATTATTATGGGCTTTTATGGATTTTATGTATAATTTCGTGTAAAGTTAAGAGGCTGAAGCGATCTCTTACATTCACTGTATTATCAGCCCAGCTCCAAACAATGTTCCACATCTTATTATGTTCACAGTTGACACACTCTCAGACAAATGTGCAGCTGTCTTACTCTGCTATTCATTTCCTCATTACTATTTTATAAATATATGATTAACAGTTATTGCAGCTGCCTAATTCACATTTATTGCAAATGCAACCCCACAAATGAATGCTCAAAGCAAAGAGATGTGGTTTTAGAGTAATTTAAATTTTACAGTTCCATTTACCCTGCTTTTTAATTTACTGCATAATGACCCCATTAGAATAAAGCACATCTGGAAGTTCTTTGGGGAACATTTAATTTTCTGTGGCTTCAGTACTAACAGAACTTGTACCATAAAGCCCACAGATGCCTGGAAGACTGTACAAATTTCCACGTTTTATGCCAAGATGCTGGCTAATTATACAGACGAGACAACTACGGCAAAGAGTGAAGATTTTCTTCCCCGGGTTGAAAACCAAAGACACTGATGCAGGATTTTGCCCTTGGCAAAGTTTGTACCCCAGAAACCTGAAAACAGTCCCCTGCTTTTTGATGTCCACTTAGCCTGGTTCCTCTGCAGGAAAGGAGGCCACCGGGGGCTGTGAGTTCTCCGGGAATTTCTGTTGCTTCTCCCCTCTACCCCCGCACGACTTTCTCCCCAACCCTCTTTGGCCCTCATTGCATGAAAGGGAAAGCAAGGTAATTTGCAGAGCTCTGGATGCCTGAGCTGCTGGGGTATGAGCCAGGCTCAGCCTGGTCTTCATCTGCTCCCAAGGAGGCTACAGATGCAGCCAGATTCCAGCAGGTCACATTAACGGAGTCGTTCAGAGTATCCGAAATTGATTTGAATATTCAGTACAGATCAGTGCAGCAGAACTCATGTATGAGAAATAATGCGAATCCATTGCCATTGATTAGCTAATTTATGTTCTACAACTAATCGAAGCACAAATCTCATTAGCCACAGGTCAGTAAGGCTCGGAGAGAAAAAGATAATCATTTTGGTAGCCTAGTTGGCTGTAAAGACACAATTAGAAGCCGGCCGTTTTTCCAGGCTTCTCTGCCCATCCTCCCAGCTCCCAGGCCAACTGTGAAGGCAATGAGAGGTGGCTCTTCCCCTCGGCTCTGCCGGCCCCTGGAAAAGAGATCTTCATCTATAATCATCCAAGGTGCTTCTTTCATTTCATGTAATAACAACAAACATGACTTCACTGCTTCTAGACATCCACAGAGCCCGTAAGCTAATTAGAGCCCCCACCTGCACTGAGAGCACAGTGTTAATTATTACCTTTTCCATATTTTAAGCATTGGGTAAATAGAGGGTTTCAAGGCTGGACAGGGAGGGTGGGCAGTGGCGGATGGCCAAGTCTTTCCAGATTCTGATGTGACAGGCATTTTAAAAACCTGTGTTTGTAAAGCACAGGGAAGCCAGGCACTATCCAATTAGGATTTGCAATTTGAAACTTGAGCTCTGCTCAGTCAGTTTTGGGCAGAGATTTTTAACCGTCTTAAATATGGAAGAGACTTCCCTGGCGGCCCAGGGGTTATGATGCCATGCTTCCAAGGCAGGGGGCACAGGTTCAATCACTGGTCGGGAAACTAGGATCCTACATGCCATGCATGTGGCACTGCCAAAAGGGAAATTTTTAAATTTCAAAATAAATAATATGAAAGATAGGAAAATGACAGAGGGCGGGAGCAGAATCCTCCTATAACTTCACAGTAGGAAGCAAAATCCCCGATATTGATAAAAATAGGATGGCCAGCAGCAAGTTCCTCCTGCTGCTCCCTGCTGGCGATGTCCACAGGATGGTAATTTTTTTTTTTAAAGGATGTGGTTTCAACAGTGTTGGAATAAGCAGAAAACCAAGACTCCCAACAGACTAGCCTTCTGCTGGTCACATAGACTCTCTACAAATCTTTTGGCATATAAGACAATGGATCATACTGGGGACCTTTGCTAAATGACCAGGGACAGAATCCAAAGTGAGGGCTTTTGAATAAACAAATAGGAAAACAACACACCAAACTCCAGATGTTTTCACCGACTCATGATTTCTGGGTCATTGCAATGTCTTTCTGGCATTATAAAAGGCATTACTGTCGGCCGGCCATAGCATCTTTCAGCAGGGTTAATCCACATTCTCTTGAAACAAAGGACCATCCACATTCCTTCAGGTCTACTGTACTGAGGAGCAGGGTATTTTTAAAGAAGAGAGTTGGGAGCAGAAGAAACAGGCATCTCATCTTCCCCCACGGAGCATGTGTGGTCAGTCATGCCCGATTCTTCGTGAGCCCATGGGTTGTAGCCCACCAGGCCCCGCTGTCCATGGGATTCTCTAGGCAAGAATACTGGAGTGGGTTGCCATGTCCTACTCCCACTAGGACCTGGACCTAATTGCACAGGGCAAAGAGCCTGGGCAAAGAGCCTTTAATGCCCTGAAATTGAAAGAATACCCTGCACTTCCATTCTTTAATTTTACTTCCTTGAAAATTTTTCAGAACCTTTGCCATTTTGATAGACTAGCTCCCTCCCACTCAAAGCCATTGTATCCCCAAACATGTAGAAATTAGAATGCCCCAGTAGTTGATTCTGACAGCACCACATTCTTACAGAAAAATTAACTGTCTTGAGACTGAAGCTTGCTGACGTTACCCCATTGCAGCACTTTTATTTTTATGTTAAAGAGTCTAATAATAGCCTACACTGTACAACATCACTATCAGACGTTAAGTGGGAAGAGAAATTCCAAGAGATCACAGTTGGCCAAACCAGTTCCTATTCCCGGGAATTCCAGGCTGTTATCTTTCATATGTGAGCATGCCTGCAGGGCACCAACTTCCATGTGGGGTGGTCTACTCGCTAAGTCATGTCCAACTCTTGTGAACCCATGGACTGTAGCCCGCCAGGCTCCTCTGTCCATGGGATTTCCCAGCCAAGAATACTGGAGTGGGTTGCCATTTCCTCCTCCAGGGGATCTTTCCAACCTAGAGATCCAACCCAGGTCTCCTGCATTGCAGGTGGATTCTTTACCAACTGAGCCACCATGTGTAGCCCCCACCTTCCCAGGATGTCACCAAATGTGACACAACCTTGGCAGGAACCTGGAACCCCTGTCAGGCTTTACTCTCGTGAGATTCACCTCTTCTCTCCCTCCAGCATGAGCTCAGCCTGTCTGGGTACATTGCACATCGGTCTCCTCACTTCCCATCTTCCAGGGAGTCTACCAGCGATGGTAACTGCAGCCAGTCAAGTCCCAGCCCTTCCATGCATTCTTGTTATTTCTGTTTTTAATTTCACAATACTCAACACACAAAAGAATAGATGGAACATGTGTGTGAGTTATGAAGCATAATAATAACATACACATTGCGAAACCAGCACCCACCAGGAGAAACAGAATGTCACCGACACAGGCAATGCTATTGATTTGCTCCATGCCTGTTCATCCCCTTGCCTCTTCCAAAGGAATAGCCAGGATCTTGAATTGTCTGCTTATCATTCTGTCATCCAAACAATATTCTGCAGTGTTGATTGGTTTTTGCATTTTATAAAAATGGCATTTTACTCTATATGATCTTCTGCAAGATGTTTGGGTCACTCAGCATCTTGTTTCTAAGATTCACGCAGGCGTTTGTGGGTAGCTGGAGCTCATTAATTTTCACATACAGGTAATGCTCACAGTCTACTTAACCATTTTCTTATCAATGGATATTAAATGGTTTCCAATGTTTTGTTTACCCACAGGGCTGCTATCAAAGTCCTCAGAGCACATGTTCTGCTGCATACCAACCGGAGTTTCTCTGAGGTCTGGCGCACACCTATGAGTCAGGTGCTGGGTTGCACATACTTAGCTTTACAAGAGGATGGCAATTGATTTTCCAAAATAGTTTGCCAATTTATGCTCTCCAGCAACATGCAAGTGTTCCCATTCTCCACGTCCTCACGTATGCATGGTGTCAGACTTCTTAGATTTTTGTCAACCCAGTAAGAGTAAAATGGTAGGTTTCGGTGAGATGTGTGTGTATGTATCTGTGTATGTGTCTAAATAGAGATATACCTTTGTTATTTTGATGTGATAAGGAATAGTCAGGAAAAAATCAAAGAAGAAAAACTTCAGTAACTGATCATATGGAAAAAGCAAGACTACTCATAGTAGACTACTGGTGGCATGATAAGTTTTTTTCAAGCTTTATTGAGATATAATTGACATGTAACAAATATTTCAAATGTTTGTGATGATGAAACAAACATTTCGTCGTCACAATGTGATGACTGAATTTATGTATATATTGTGAAATGATCACAACAAGGTTAGTTAATCCATCCTTCACGTTACATAGTTTCTTTGTGATTTTAATTTTCATTTTCCTAATTACAAATGAAGTTGAACATCTTTTTGCATATAATTGGCCAATCTTTTCTACTATTTCATAAAATGTCTTTATGAACAAGTCTTTTTCCCATGTTCCTATCACATTGTTTGTGTCATTATTTCCCGTTTGTCTATACTCTGAACACTTAACTTTTGTTGTTTATGCTGCAGATATCTTATCCAGCTTTTTGTTGACAGAGTTCTGAATTTTAAGGAAGTCTAACTTATCAACCTTTTTGCATTTTGCTAAGAAACCCTGGCCTACCTTGAGGTCATAAAGAGATCTCCTCTACTTTCTTCTGAAAATACTCAAATGTTGCCTTTCACATTTCATCTATCTGGGAGTGATTTTGCATATGGTGTGAGGTAGGAATCCCATTTCGTTTCTCCCATGTAGTTAATCAGTGCTCCCAGCACTTTTTACTGAGTAGTTCATGCTTCCCCACAATGGCCTGCGGTGTCATTTTTGTGTGGTTTGCATCCAGGCTTCCTATTCAATTCCAATAGACGTCTGTCTATTGCTGGGCCAGTACCACACTATCACAATGATTATAGCTGTATAATATATCCTGATGCTTGATAGAGCAGGCACTCCCCACTCCCTTCACACACACACAACGTTTACTGAGCTATTTTCAGTTTGGTCGACCCATTTTCCAGTAGGGAAAAGAAGGAGGAGGAATAAAAGGAAAAGAATAATGGAGGCTGATTTCTATGTGCCAAGCTCTGTGCTAAGAATCTGACACACATGATCCCATTTAAACCACAATAACTCTGAAAGATATTTATTTTTCTACCTTTATTTCATAAATAAGAAAAACGAGGCTCAGAACGGCTTCGTGACTTACCAGGTTCAAACATCAAATCAGCAGCAGAGATGCGAATCCTAACTCAAATATTTCAGACTCTGAAGCCAGTGCTCTTTCAGTCTCACCGGGAAGCCGAGATTCCCAGAATCGTGTTGAGAATCTCTGCTTTAGATGCCACCAGACTTTCACCTTTTCTCTGCCCTACTTGGAAACTGCATCCGGGTATCTGAGGGCTTGGTGAAGCTGACTTGGCTCCTCTGAATTCCTGCCCAGACACACATCGCCCACCCCCCCTCCAAGATTGTGCGGTCAGCCTGGCTACTTGTCCTTTGTTGAGCATTTCTCTCTAATTGTGAAGCCTTTTCTGCTCAACCTGGATTGTGAAAGGAACAGAAGGAGGCAAAGTGGAAACTATTCCAGATGAGATTCAACTTTCTGCCTACAGCTTTTGCCAAGAAACTCAAGAAAATGCCCGGCACTGCCCTTTTCAGATGAGAACAGCTGAGCTCCCTGGGCACATAATAAACCCAACCAGCCTGGTGGATTCACTGGCGTTAATTACATGGTTGAGGTTAAATATATTTTATGGACAAAAGAAATGATAGACGGGTTCTTCGCACAAAAGATTTCAGCTCATTTGAGGTTTAACCATTTTTAAATTTAATAATTTTTTTAAAAGCCACGATTGAAAAGGTCAGATCTAATTCTGCTGCCAAACCCGGGGCTGCAGCTCGGAGCCAGCGGAGGATGACTCAGGCCTGCGGGACGAGACAGCTGGACGAGGCAGGGGCCGGCCTCCATGTGCGACTGCGGGTTCGTGCAGAGATCCGCTGCATCAATTAGGGCCAGTCTCGTTTCCTGGCAGGTCTCATGGCAAATGTCTCATTTACTTTTCCAATTTTATCACGGTATTTTCCCTTTCAGTGTTCATCCACGGTCCTGATTTCCTTTGGCAACTGCCCTGCACGTACCTGTGAATTTATTTTTAAATAGTGTTAAGAGGCCTGCCGTTACATTTCAAAACCAGTCCAGAATACAACAGGATACCGTCTGGACCAGTGAGGCAGGGTAGCTTAGTGACACACATGTTGACTTGCTGGTCACTCAGTCATTGGGGAAAATCAGTCCTCGAGTCAGAAAGAGATACCAGGAGACTCTGCTGTGAAACCCACCACTCCGGGAGCTCTTTCCACAGCTGTTTGGGTTCTATGCCTGGACCCGTAGCACAGGTGCATAGCCTCAGCCCCTCCAACACCTCATTGGATTCACCTAGAGCCCCTGGTCACTGGGCCAAGTGAGGGGTCTGAAGAGGAGGTGGGAGGGACCCACACACCCAGGACTCTGAATACAATCTGGGCCACAGCCCCCAGGGCCCCAGCTCTAGGGGACCATGTTCCATTCCTTGCCCAAAATGGGCACATGCATGGAAAGTGCAGCCTGAAGCTTAATTATCCAAAAGCCCCCTTAAAAAAAAAACTATAAAACATCATCCATGAGACACCAAAATCCATCAAACTGTAACCACCACCAAGGTCCTCTTTGGAATTGCTGTCAACCTCCCAGGCTCTTGTCTTACCCTGAGTTTGAGGGGTCCAGTCTCCACTCTGTGGCCAAATGATGTTTCTAAAGCACCCCTCTGATCATCCCCCTCTCCCCTGCCTCCCTCTCCATGAGGCTTCCCATGGCGTGGGGGCAAAGCCCACCATCTTAGCCTGGCTCACAGGCGGCTATAGGACCAGGCCTCTGCTGCCTCCCCTGCCTCTCCTCTGTGGTCCAACCATGCTCAATGCTCTATCGCTGCGCTGGATCTTAGGACAGGCTGAGCCCTTGCCCCGGAACGCACTTCCTGTACTCACCCCTAGCAAAGCCCTACCAACTACCTATGAGCCCCTGGTAGACAACTAGACGCCAAGCCCTGTATTAAGCATATGGATGACATTACCTGCTTTTGTTGTCCTCAGCCCCAGGTAGCTGACTTACAGGTGGAAAAACTGAGGCCCAGAGATGCTCGGTGATTCATCCACTGCCCCACAGACAAGGCTGGGCTAGGAGGCTGAGGGACTGCAGGGTCTTCCTAATCCACTCGCCATCTCAGGAGGTAGGTAGAGCTCAGGGCACTCCTCTGTACCCCCAAAGCCTTCTGTGCTGACCTCTAGAAAGCAGACTCCTTGAAAGTATTTGTCTTTGTGTCGCCAGCTCCTGACCAAGGCCTAGCACACCACAGGGGCTCAATTAACATGTACCGAAAAAAAAAAAGGATGAACCATTAGGAAAGGTATTTTTTGGTAAATGGGGTTGTTATGTAACAGCCACAGAAGTACACTGCAGAGCTGTGTGCCAGGAAGTTATTGTGGAGAATGCCATCAGTACACAGTGTCTACGGGGACACAGCCACTCAGGACTCCAAGATGGCTTGAGAATTGGAGGGTTGACCTTGGCAAGTTGTGGTCCCCAGTCTCTCCTCTCGTGACACCCAGCATGTTTCCTGGCCAGCTTTCAGTGCCATTAGCTGTATAATCAGGGCCCCAGTTTGAGTATTCTCAATTAAACATATTATTAGAAAGATAAATCGGTTGCCTGATCCAATGTATTTTTGAGGCACATGCATGTAAATTACATTTGTCCAGATGTTTAGCAGGTCCGTGCCAAACCATTTAAAACATAAAACAGATAAGTTCCTTAAGCCTAATTTTCAGCTTCCCAAGGATCAGTCCTCGGCAGATGGCCGGGCAGATGAATGCTGGAGAAAAATTAAGGGCTGTCTGTATCTTTCAAATTGACATGGAGAGCAGTTGGGTTCTGCTAGAAACTAAGAATGACCACAAAATGTAATTATGATTGTAATGAGAATGGGTTAAGCTTAAACTATTTCTCATTTTCATTGCAGTCACTGCCACAAGATGGAGTGGAGATTAATGCCAGGCCATTTCCTGTGCTTGTTACACTCTTTGTCATTAGAATAAAACATCATCATTTGAGCATCTCATGTATACTGAGAAGGATGGCCAGGGAGGGGTGGCCACGCTGAGCACTGGTCAAATCTCTGTGCTCTGGTGGCTCCCTAGCAGTTGGCCCAGGGAATGGGGTAGATTCAAGTAGCCCAGGGCACCCACCCCATGTCAGCATCCTGCAACCCAGACTGAGACTCGAAGCCTCATTCTCTTCAACTGCAGAAGGGGGATAACTGTGCAGTTCTTCCGAGGGCTGCTACAGCTCTCCACGGAGAAATGGCTTGTGAAGGGCCTTGCAAAGTGTAAAGTGCTGTTCGAGCACAAGGGAGGAAGATAACACGGGCACCAGCTTCTGAACTAACAAGATCTGAGTTCCCTTCCCAGATCAACAGGCCTAATTGTGTGAACCCAATTAAGGCGCTTGACACTGAGGGTCTCCTCACCTGTATAATGAGACTAAGCCTATACACCGCACTAGGCTTTTGTGAGAAGTAAGTAAGATGACGAATATCACGTGCCTGGGATGGAGCCTGATCTATGCTTAGTGTCCCATGAATGGTGGCTGTGATTGTGAGTGATGCTCATTGCCAATGTCATCTTCTTCATTATTAGATGCAGAATCACTAATATTCTAATGGAATAAGTGACAGTGCTGAGAATTGTTCACTCAAGTCAGGGGTTTTGCATCGCAGAATTCTTCGTTGGAGCAAAGTCTTACCTAGAAATCTCACCTGAGCTGCTTTGGTTGGAGAGGAAGTGAGGGGCCCAGGGGCCATCACCCAACTGCTGTCCCCAGCAGCTCCTATGAGTGCAGCTCTGGAGACCCCAACTACTAAGTAAACACATGGTTTGGTCTGGATCTTGCAACCTGTACCTGCTGCCTGGCTCCCTTGAACTCCCCCCATCCTTTGTGGGCCTCCTCCAGGGTCACCTCTATTTGACGCCCCCAAGCAGAGTTAGTCCCTGTCCCTTGTGGGCTGAACTAGTATTTAGCAGCTGGGAAGGACCTTGGCAGCCACTTATTTTCGCAAAGTTATATAGCAACCATTATCAATTTCCCAAAATTTTTCATCACCCCAAAAAGAAACCTGTGCCCATTAGCTGTTACTCTCCATTCCCCACCCCCTCCATCAGCATCTTTCAGGCACTAATCCATTTCCCACCTCTATGGGTTTGCCTGTTCTAGGCAGTTCACACAAATGGTACAGGGCCTGATTAGTAGTAATGTCTAAGTGGATGTAAGGATATAAGAGTAAGAATTTCATTTGTATGGAAATATAAAAAACCTCAAATAGCCAAAGTGATCTTGAGAAAGAAGAATGGAACTGGAGGAATCAACCTCCCTGACTTCAGGCTCTACTACAAAGCCACAGTCATCAAGACAGTATGGTACTGGCACAAGGACAGAAATATAGATCAATGGAACAAAATAGAAAGCCCGGAGATAAATCCACGCACCTATGGACACCTTATATTTGACAAAGGAGGCAAGAATATACAATGGAGAAAAGACAATCTCTTTAACAAGTGGTGCTGGGAAAACTGGTCAACCACTTGTAAAAGAATGAAACTAGAACACTTTATAACACCATACACAAAAATAAACTCAAAATGGATTAAAGATCTAAACGTAAGACCAGAAACTATAAAACTCCTAGAGGAAAACATACGCAAAACACTCTCCGACATAAACCACAGCAGGATCCTCCATGACCCACCTCCCAGAATATTGGAAATAAAAGCAAAAATAAACAAATGGGACCTAATTAAAATTAAAAGCTTTTGCACAACAAAGGAAACTATAAACAAGGTGAAAAGACAGCCTTCAGAATGGGAGAAAATAATAGCAAACGAATCAACGGACAAACAATTAATCTCAAAAATATACAAGAAACTCCTGCAGCTCAATTCCAGAAAAATAAACGACCCAATCAAAAAGTGGGCCAAAGAACTAAACAGACACTTCTCCAAAGAAGACATACAGATGACTAACAAACACATGAAAAGATGCTCAACATCACTCATTATCAGAGAAATGCAAATCAAAACCACAATGAGGTACCATTTCACCCCCGTCAGAATGGCTGCTATCCAAAAATCTACAAGCAATAAATGCTGGAGAGGGTGTGGAGAAAAGGAAACCTTCTTACACTGTTTGTGGGAATGCAACCTAGTACAGCCACTATGGAGAACAGTGTGGAGATTCCTCAAAAAACTGGGAATAGAACTGCCATATGACCCAGCAATCCCACTGCTGGGCATATACACTGCTGCTGCTGCTGCTGCTAAGTCGCATCAGTCGTGTCTGACTCTGTGCGACCTCATAGATGGCAGCCCACCAGGCTCCCCCGTCCCTGGGATTCTCCAGGCAAGAACACTGGAGTGGGTTGCCATTTCCTTCTCCAATGCATGAAAGTGAAAAGTGAAAGTGAAGTCGCTCAGTCGTGTCCTTCGTGACCCCATGGGCTGCAGCCTACCAGGCTCCACCATCCATGGGGTTTCCCGGCAAGAGTACTGGAGTGGGGTGCCATTGCCTTCTCCCATATACACTGAGGAAACCAGAATTGAAAGAGACACGTGTACCCCAATGTTCATCGCGGCACTGTTTATAATAGCCAGGACATGGAAGCAGCCTAGATGCCCATCAGCAGACAAATGGATAAGGAAGCTGTGGTACATATACACAATGGAATATTACTCAGCTATTAAAAAGAATACATTCAAATCAGTTCTAATGAGGTGGATGAAACTAGAGCCTATTATACAGAGTGAAGTAAGCCAGAAAGAAAAACACCAATACAGTATACTAACACATATATATGGTATTTAGTTAATCGGTAAAAATAATCCTGTATGCGAGACATCAAAAGAGACACAGACAAATAGAACAGTATTATGGACTCCATGGGAGAGGGCAAGGGCGGGATGATATGGGAGAATGGCATTGTAGCATGTAAATTATCATATGTGAAACGAATCACCAGTCCAGGTTTGATGCATGATACAGGGTGCTCGGGGCTGGTGCACCGGGATGACCCAGAGGGATGGGACGGGCAGGGAGGTGGGAGGGGCGTTCTGGAAGGCGAGATCATGTACACCCATCCATGGTGGATTCATGTCAATGTATGGCAAAACAAATACACTATTGTAAAGTTAAAAAATAGATAAATAAACTAATAAAAAAAAAAAATAACTGGAAACAACTAGGTTTGCATCCTAGGGTTCCCCTCCCTAAATATGTGGCCTTAAATTAAACAAATCATTTAACCATCTTAAAAATAAAAAAAAGAGTAAGAATTTCAATTTAAAAATATGAAGTTTTTAAAAAGAATTTCCTCACCAAATATCGAGTGCTTTTTGATGTGATAAAATGCCAAGTACCAAACACTCCCTATGAAGTATCTTTGGCCCCCAGATATTCATTAACCCTAACTTGTAGCCCGCAGGAAATACAGCACATAAAGATACAAGTGAAATGACACACGAGGAAGCCAACGGAAAAATTCAGGATGTGGAAAATTCCAGATGACAACTGATTATTTTCTCCAATGGGTCAATAACCTGTGAAAAATAAGGTGTGCAAGTGAGAGTATTCTAGAAGATATTTAAGAGATAATTGGGAGATTTTATTATTTGCTTTAAAATAGACCCGCAGCCAAAACTTTCCTAATGGCCCTCCTCTCTGTAGAAGGACTGTACTCCTAGCCCCTGGGGAGTAGGACAAGCAAAGGAAAGGTAAGAATATAGGACCCGGACACATCGCAGATGAAGCTTGACATGCCTTTGCATGTCACTCCATCTCTCTTCCCAGAAATGGGCTGTTCCTTCAAGCTGGGCCTGAGGATAAAGAGCTGAAGCCAATTTGTGATGGATGCGGAATGTGAGCCAAGAAAGAAATCTTTGTGGTTGGAAGTCACTGAGATTGTGGGGGGGAAGAGGCGGGTAACTTGTTATGACAGCATAACATGTCCTAAGCTGACTAACAGCAATCCCTATCAGATATTAACTTGAAATTGTAGTTATTAAAGAATGCCCGTAATTTGTAGAAGTGAATATTTAAGACGGTAGGGATGAAATGCCCACACAATAGGCAAAATTCCGAGATAGCCCCCAAGATTCACACCCCCTGCTGGTCCCACTCTGAATAACATCCTCCCCCTGAGGTTTGATAGCATCATGGACTCAATGGACATGAGCTCGAGCAAACTCTGGGAGAAAGTGAAGAACAGGGAAGCCTGGCATGCTGCAATTCATGGGGTTGCAAAGTGTCAGACATGACTTAGCAACTGAACAAAAACAATCTGAGTGGAAAGAAAACCTATGAATATGATGGCATAGCACTCCCATGAGAGGGTGTAAATCAGCTGACTTTGAGTTAATCAAAAGCAAAATTACCCTGGTGGGCCTGGTCTAATCAAGTGAGCCCTTAGCCAAGGGTAAAGTGCCAAAGAAATACTCCTGCTGGCCTCATAGGAGATGCAATCAGCAACACAGTGAGCTGCCTATGGGACTGCCTCTAGTTGCTGAGGGCCTCAGTCCTACAACCACAAGGAACTGAATTCTGCTAACAACCATATTAGGCTGAGGCCTCTAAGTCTCAGGTCAGACCTCAGGCCAGGCTGACATCTGGATTGCAGCTTTGTGAGACAGAGCAGAAAATTCAGCTAAGGTGGGTCCAGATTCCTAAACCTTGGAAAATGTGAGATAACAAATGTGTGTTGTTTAAACAGCTCAGTCTGTGGCTGTTTGTCATATAGCAATGGACAAGGAACACAGCGTCTGCAATTGGCTTTAAAATAATTCAGCAAAAAACATGGGAGACAGGCAAAGCAAACACAGCAAAATCTTTCTCGTGCTTGAATCTGAGTGAAGGTTTGAATTTTTTCATAATAAAAAATTTTAAAGGATGCCAGAACGTAATTTCCCTTACAACAAGGATCCTGAATTCTATCCATCACTGTAACCCCAGCAACTAGTACAGTGCCCAGCACATAGTAGGTTCTCCATAAATAGTTGTTAGATGGGTATATTACAGTTCATGAACTCACATCTTTTTTGCATTAACTCCATTTTACAGATACAAGAACTGAGGCCCAGGAAGTTTGTGACTCAAAGTAATGAGTAATGGGTGAGACTAGGATTCCAGTCTTCCAGTTCCTGACCCAACACCCATCAGGTCTCTCTTTGGACTATAATATCTGCCATCCGGATTTTCTGTGGGATTTAAATAGCTGCTGTTTCATTCTGGTTTATCGGGAGAATTTACGCACACTGCCTCAGTCATATTGAGACATCCGTTAGAAAACCCAGCCAGGCAGGTTAAATGTTAATTTCCTTTCTACTGTACCATTGTCTAACCTCCTTCCATGAATCAAAGTGAGTAAAAAGGTTCTTCACTTACTGACATAAAACAAATTGAACAAATTATGTTACTTAACTGAGGAAGAACTAGTCCCACCAGTGATTCCAGTCCAGCCTGAGCTGAGCCTTTTCTCCTTATTAACATTCACTTGCAAATGAGGTTTGGGTTTTTTAACCTAACGTCGCATTGATCTCATTAGCATATCTGACTGCATCACATCAGCGATCCTATTCCCAGGCACTGCTTCTAGGTAACACAGCCACCTCTGCCTGCTTCTTAGCAGCCTATGAATCACACTCATAACCAGGCCATGAATCAGAGCCGTAGGTGGAAGCCATTTCTAACGATGATATCAGTAACTTGGGAGCACAGAGAGGGCTCAGAGTGAGCAAGAACCTTCCCAGGTGTTAAATAGCCGGCACAGACTGCTGCATATTTCTTTTCCTTGAAAAATGCTGATCACAGAGAGCGGGAATTTTAAGCTCTCATCCAGGGCTATTTTGGCTTCCACTGGAAGGACCGTTGAGGGGACCCTGGGGGAGCCGTGTCTCTGAACTCAGGTCATACACAGACACACACTGGTTGGTTATTGTTGGACAGACCGCTATCCGTATGGGAGTGTATGTGAACAGCCTGGTGCCCTCCTGGTGAGGCTGGAAGGCAGGACACAATCTCTCCGGGGACTCGATGGCCCCAGAGAGGGCTGTGGTCTGTCCTTCACTCACTCTGCCCCTTATTCACCTCTCTAAATATTATTTTCTTATTTCTGCAAAATGAGGATGGCAATAATCATTCTTGTTAACCCTATTTCATGTTTTTTTGGAGAATTTTTGTTTTTGACTGCACTGCACAGCATGCAGGATCTCAGTTCCCTGATCAGGAGCTGAACCTGTGTCCCCTGCAGTGGAAGCGTGGAGTCCTAACCGCTGAGCCACCAGGGAGGTCCATCTTATGAACCCTATTTAATAAATGTGGAAATTGAGGCTCACAAAGGAAGAAGTGATAGGGCCGACCCTGGAGCTCAGATCTGCTCACCTCCCAAACCCACGATTCTTCTCACATGGTCTCAGGAGCATCCTGTCACGGGAGGAATGGGCTTCTGGGAGGAGTCAAGGAGCTAACAAATGACATTCCCAGTTCCCATCAGTAACTTGCTGCCTCGGCCTCTCACAACGCTGCATGACCTGAGGAGCAATCAAAGGAGAAGGACTTAAAAGCCACTTTAAATTTCAGACCCATTCAATTTTGGAATATCACTCGTGAGGTGTAGCTTCTAGACGAAGTTTCTAAATGACTAATACCTTTCTTTGTCCATTTCAGGGGAAAATGAATGTTGCAGCTAACATTTGACATCAATCGTCCAATCACATGTTGTCACATCATTACTCAGCTCTGTGACAAAGGCAGAGGAGAGAGTTCCACAGCTGAAATTGTGCAGCGGGGCGAGGAACCAATTCAGGGACCCTGGTGATGATGGAAGAGGGAGCAGAATGAAATTTGGGTAAAGAAGTGCCGTGTAATGGGTCATGTTGAGGAGGAAATGGGAAGAAGAGGTTTTTGCTTTATCAGGATGGCTCTTCATTTCACATCTGATTTTTTTAATTCTGTCTGTATATCAACTTGATTACAAGATGCCATTGATGTGCCTGTCAGTGAAGGCAACTGGACACCAGGGCAGAAATGGTAAGGTGTCCCTTACCAAAGTTCAAGGGCAGGCCAGGTTCACCACCTGCAACTTCAAAATCAGGCCTCCCCACTCCTCCTGTTCAATGCCTATGAGGTTAGGGAATTTGGGATTGACATTTACACACTGCTATATTTAAAATGGATAATCAACAAGGACCTGCTGTATAGCACAGGGAACTCTGCTCAATGTTATACAGCAGCCTAGATGGGAGGAGCATTTAGGGGAGCATGGATACATATGGCTGAGTCCCTTTGCTGTTCATCTGAAACAATCACAACGTTGTTAATTGGCTACTGCTGCTGCTGCTGCTGCTAAGTCGCTTTAGTCATGTCCGACTCTGTGCGACCCCATAGACGGCAGCCCATCAGGCTCCCCCATCCCTGGGATTCTCCAGGCAAGAACACTGGAGTGGGTTGCCATTGCCTTCTCTGGTTAATTGGCTACACCAATACAAAAGAAAAAGGAATTCTTTTTCTTCTGCCAAGAGAAAGGAATGGAATCCTCTGAATCTAAATCAAGACCAGTGGAGCTGAAGTGGAACTTCCATGGCTCAGAAACACCTTTGACACCTTCTCATGATGGGAGAACAGGTAAGAGGCTCTGAAGGTCATTGTGAGAGGTGTGGGACCAGCGGTTTCTGTTGGCCCCCATGTACACCATTTTGCTATAATAGCTAATCTATATAGGCCCCATTCCCTTGTGGCTCAGCTGGTAAAGAATCCACCTGCAATGTGGGAGACCTGGCTTCAATCCCTGGGTTGGGAAGATCCCCTGGAGAAGAGAAAGGCTACCCACTCCAGTATTCTGGCCTGGAGAATCCCATGGACTTTATTGTCCGTGGGGTTACAAAGAGTTGGACACAACTGACTGACTTTCACTTTCTCCATCATGACCCAATTTTGCAATGACATTGTTAGTAGGGCATTGGCCAGGAGAGAGCAGGCATACAATGGATATTAGTATTCACAGAACAGTCAATACTTCATCCCTTCTTTACTCTCTAAGGAAGAACACAGAGAACCCAGGGCTTTTAGGCCCTTGACAAACTCTTCTTTCGTACAGGGCTTCCAGAGCCAAGTGTGAAGGTGACCAAGGTGGACAGCTGGGTAAGCCCACCCTCTCCCTGGACTCCACTCCAGGGATATGCTTTTATGGCCATGACTTTGGTGAAACAGCTTGGCTAGTCCCCACCATCCTTATTTCATCATCCATGGAAGGCATGTTCTATATGATGGACTGTCAGAGGTGGTATTAATAGGAAACAGGGGCTTAGTCATAGATTAAGGTTTTTTACACTAATTCTCATAGACATACTTTCTCTTTAGAAGTCCTTTTTCCATAGGTTGCACTTTCCTGGGATGCAGTCTTAGCAGATCCTATTGAGCCCCTGGAATGAGTGGCAGCAGTGAGGATGGGGCAGGGGGGCCTGCAAAGGCAGCAGAGACAGACCTGAAGGTAGACATGACAGAGTCTGATAACAGATGAGGAGGTTTGGGACAAAGTGGGAAGCCCAGAAAAATATTGACATCTCGAGTTTGGGAAAATGATGGTCCCATCTCCTAAGGAGGAGAGGAAAACCACAGAAATGGACATGATGCTGATGGACTGGCCCAGAGAGAAAGGTCTAGACGGGAGCTGCAGTTGTGATTATGACCCTGTAGAGGAGCCCTGGGATCCCAAGGGCTGACTAAACGAGGCACACACACATAAATATTTACTTGGAATCATTTCTAAGTCTGCATAAAGGAGGAAAACTTTAATTACCCACAGAAATGAATGGAAATGTGACCAAGACCCTTAGGAAAAGGAGACCTCTTGCCCTATAGATTCTTATCAAAACACACTGGCCGCTGCCTCATCATTTAATTTGGGGAAGCAAATCTCCCCTCAGATGTAAAATATTGACATGAGCTTATTTCCCTAAAAGCTCTAACTTCAAATATGTAGGTTTGTGTTTTCCCCTAATTAGCATGCTGTATCAATTCAGAATAACTACAACATCCCTTCCTGGTAATGAAAAGTGATTAATTACCAATTACAGCAAGTATCCAATTTCGTGCCGTTTACCACTGGTCTGTACCACTGAATTGCTAGCGTTCTAATTGCAGACATTAAAAGTTCTAGGTAATTATTACTGAAAGATCAGTAATATTAAAAATATTGGTTGTGGCTATTATTACATTTGCTCTCAACGCAACCAGGACTTAAATTTATGCCTGAGCTACCAGCCGTTTCATCAGGCTATTTCTCTGACTAGTTTGGATCAACTGGGTTTTTTTCACCCTTTTCTCAGAGTCTATTACAACAAGTCTATTAACAGCTCTGGGCTCCCCATTTTGTAAAGCTTTCGTTAAGTGAAACAAGCTAAAAAATCACTAGTAGGTGCCTTTAGTGAAGTAGGCAGGTAATTATCTCATTTACAGATAATCGCATGCGTTTCATTTTTCAAAGCACAAAGAGAAAACTAGCTCTAAGTGACACTTTTCCATCCTTGTTACAGTCACTAGAGAAATATCAAATTAGGAATTTTGTGCAAATGCCAACATGAACTCTGACAGCAGCCATCAACAACGGGGACGTTTGGAGGAAATGTCTTCGTGCCCAAAGTGGAAACCAAAGAAGAGTCCTGGGAGCTTGAAAAGGGGATTTTTTTTTTTATATTGCTTCATTTCAGTCCTCCAAGCACTGGAGTTGTACCTCTGCATGCCTTGTGTATCTCTGAGCATGCCAGACACAGCTGGAGGATCCATGCAAGCCAGGCGATCCTGGGCAGCCAAGGGTGCCAGGATCACCAAAGCCAATAATTTAGCTCGCTCTGTGCCTCTGAAGACCCACAGAGGGAGACCAGAGAGAAGGCTAAATACCATTCAGTGAGTCCTGCATGAGCTAACACAGAGGACAACACAGAAAAGAGGGGGGCCAATTCCATGGGGAGGGAGAATCAGGCATTTACAGAAAGAGGCTGCTTCAGCCAGGTATTGAAGGATGAACAGGAGTTCATCAGCTCCATACAGAAGACTAGGAAAGGGTTCCCCTAGTGAGAGTTCATATCCAGAGGGCATTGGGACTTCTTGCTCTCCTCAGAATAAGAGAAGATATATGGAGAGCAGGAAGTATCCAGTTCAATAGGTCATTAAATTTGGAATTGTTTCAGAAAGGCTCTCAATCTGGCCCGTTTTGTTGCTAACAACAAAATATGATCAAGTATTAAAGCACTCAACACAAAAGAACTGACTAAATAAACTAATGGGATCAAACACAAAACATTAAAATGCTCAGAGAATTGTTTTAAAAGCAAGAGACGAAAGTATATAGACAGCATATCTCAAGTATGTAACATCACATGCACAGAAAGCAGAAAATACAATACATGCTACCAGAGGGGGCCCCGCATGGACAAGAAAGGTCTTCTCTTTTCCATACTTCTCTGTATTTTTCAAGTTTTTCTATAATGAACTTGCATTTGTGATTTTTTTTAAAGTGAAAAAGATGTGCATAATAGACAAACCCTAGACAGGACACAGAATCCAGAAGAAACACAGAAAGAACATAGGAAGGAGCCCCCACCTTATCAAGTGGCCCACCCTTGACAAACATACTCAGGAAAATAGGCCAGGACCTGAAGGCACTTCAGATCTGCAAAGAAGTTTTATTAATTACTGAGTAGATACTTCGATTCTGTAAGATTTTTTAAAACTTCCATCTCATTAGAGTTGAATTTTGCCCCCATCTGCCATACTTCCTCACCACATGCTGGCCTTCAGAGATGCTCTTTTGAGATGACCTCATTATAATAATAATGAGAAGCAGTAAGCCTGAAATAATGGGGTACCCCAGGGTGAGTACATCCCTCCCAAGGGATCCAAGAACTTTCAGCTCTCATCACAAGGACAAGGGGTGGAGATTTACTGGTGCATGAAGCATCCTACAGCCCTCCAGGAAGGGGTGTATTTTGGGGTACTATGTATTCATTTTGGGCACATCTACTGTGTATGTGGTTTTCTTCTTTACCTGCTATATACAGCAGGCAGGCCCACTTCGAGGGAAAGGAGGGCTGTAAAACCCAATTGATTGATATGATCCATCACCATTTTTAGGGTCCGTTGCACAAACTATTTTGACAGTCAAAGCTCATAAATTAACGAGCAAGCCCAAAGTGCCACAGTGAAGAAGATGTCGTGGCCGCTTCAATGTAACTGCTGAGTGATTCCTCAGAAACTCGGGGTGCAGAAGGTGCAGACGGCTGCCTCCCTCTTTTGTTCCTGCTTAGCTAGAAGATAAATGCCTGAAACTAAGGACCCCGGGCACTCAATAATAAAAACCTTTTAGAGAGGAGAGCCTTGCACTAGTTAAAAGAAACCTGTTCCATTTTTCTGGGGGGAAAAATGGAAGTAAGGTTTCCCAATGGCAGACATCAGCCCTTTTATTGAGACTAAAAAGTGTGAATCCACAAAGGAAGAGAAGGAAGGAAAGAAAATGGAGAAGGGGGAGAGAGAGATAAGAAAGAGTGGAAAACAAAGCCGACAGAACCATAATTTAAGGCAGCAGGAGAAATCGCTGAGAAATTAAAGCGAATGAAGCTTTTACATCTGGGAGTCATCACGTAATTTCTAAGGTGTTTACGAGATTAATAAGAAAATCTGTGGCTCCAAATCCCCCAATGAGCTATTACAGGACTTCACAGCACTCTGTTTGCTCAAAACAAATAGTGGCTGCAGTGTTCTAATCTCTAAAGAGAAGGAAACTCATATGTGAGTGGGAGGCTTAGATCTTAAAAGGGTTTTATATATATACACAGACGTCACAGAACAGAGCGCCCAAAATGGACCTTTTGTTCACATCCAAAAGTAATTATTGCCAAAGACAAGCGATGGTATAAGAGATCGCCCTTCCCAGAGGTCCAGTGGAAGGTAGAACTGATTAGAAATAGAATCACAAGTCAAATCCCAACATCCATTTAATAATTGAGTAAAATGTACTTCTCCTTCTTCTCCTTATGAAAGTAATTCCCTGAAAAAAAAAAAATCAAGTGGGCAGAATTACCTACATACAAATGGCACCCTTTCAGCTGAATGGATAGCACTCCGTATTTCAGTTGGAGCAACTTTTAAATTACTTGGAGAATTCATGGAATGTTTTTCAGTTTGACAGCTGTCGAGCCGAAAAGCATACTGTTATGTAGGAAGCAAACCTTCCAAAGATTTATTCTTTTTTAATGGATTGGAAATTAAAAGGGCTTCAAAATGCCCTTTAGAGACCCAGCTTGGGGACTGGACTGTGTTTACAAGGAGACTTTTTCTTACAAGTGCTGAGAATTGGGACTGAAAGGGCAGGTCAGAGGCACTTGGATTGTGTCTACATGAAGCCAAAACAAGTGTTTGAGAAATGAAGGATGCAATCAAGCTAGCGGGTTATTGTGTCTACACAATACCAAAACGCCAGGTTGGCCGGATGTCTTCTACCAGCCCTGAAGTCAAAGAAAAGAAACCAGAAAGAACCACGGAGAGATCACCCAGTGGGGAGGAGGAAGCCGAAGGCCCAGAACAGGGGAGGGGAGGACTTGTCCAGGGTCCCCTGACCAAGGAAGGGACAGAGCAGTCAGATCCTAGGCACCAATCTAGGTTTGAGGGATACCCCAGACCAATGGGCAGTGACCCCAACGTGGTGTTTTCATGGAGCAGGAGGAGCCACTGAGTTGCCAGATTTAGCAAATAAAAATTTAGGGTGACTGGTTACATTCTAATTTAGATAAACAATGAATGCATACGTGCTCAGTCACATCTGACTCTTTGCAACCCCATGGACTCCAGGCTCCTCTGTCCATGGAATTTCCCAGATAAGAATACTGAAGTGGGTTGCCAATTCCTGTTCTAGGGGACCTTCCGAACCCGGGAATCGAACCCCAGTCTCCTGCAGCTCCTCCACTGCAGGCAGATTCGTTACAACCGAGCCACCTGGGAAGCCCAAAACAATGAATCCTTTCTTAGTATAAGGATGTCTCACATGGTTTTGGGGGCAGAGTTAAACTATAAAATGTACTTGTTGAGTATCTGAAATCCACATTCTTGGGGACAGGGACAGAGTCTGATGATACCTCTCTCCCCCCATCCCATAGCCCTGAACCTGTGGTAGGCAAAGAGCAGAGCCCCAGTACACCAACCCACTGGTGAATGGAGTCAGTGGGTTTAAATGGCCTAAAAGATCAAGATTGGAGACAGACAAATTTGCTGAAAGAGCGAATCTCCTTAAGTTGTAGAAGGCAGGGAGAGGTGGAAGGAGGTGACCATGTGGTAAGGAGCTGAATGATTCAGGTACTTTCTACAAAGGGTCTCATTTCATCTTCCTAATCAACCTTCGAGACAGGCCTCATTACCTGCCACGGTTCATGGATGAGGACACGGTGGTGCAGACAGGGCCTCGTGGAGTGGTGGGGATGGGCCTCGTCCCAGGTCTGTGGACTCAGAACTTCTCTGTCCACATAGTTCACAAAAGCAGTGAACCCGGCTGGAGTGCGACTACGCACGCCAGACACCACTCCAGGCACCGTGGGAGGTTTATCAACGTTCAGCTTCTCAACAACCGTATGTGATCGATAGATTCTTCTCCCCATTTTCCAGTAGAGAAAGTGCAGCACAGAGCAGTTAAGACGTTTGCCTTGGGTCACACAGTACTGAGCCTCCCTTCACCGCAACTCGCCATCCAGACACCCGTTTAGCACTTGCAGTTCATACAAACACCGCCAAGTCCCCTCCAGGGCTCTGAGCAGAAGGCAGGACCCAAATATGCTGTTCTGGCCTCCCTGCTGGCCTTGTCCTCTTGCCTGGACTTGCAGGACAGAGAGAACCCTCCTCAGTACAAGCCTGCTGTGGAGCAGAGGCATCAAGGGAGGGACTTCCTGGTGGACCAGGAGCTAAGACTCCAAGCTCCCAATGCAGGGGGCCCGGGTTCAATCCTTGGTCAAGAAACTAGGTCCCACATGCTACAGCTAAAGATCCTGAAAGCCCCAATGAAGATGGGAGACCTGGCACAGTCAAATAAATAAATGTTGGGTTTTATTTATTTTTTAAAAAGACAAGGAGGGCCCCGGACATGGTGGATTACAGCCCATAAGCTCCCTCCTAACTATAGAAAAATCCTCTCTCGCCCCTTCTCCACTTTGAATACATTCAGGTTTGCTAGGAATTTTGACACAACTGCCATAAGCCATAATGTCCATTAGATGAACATTACCTTTTTTGATTACCTTGCTTCTAGAACAAATGGACAGTTCTCCCTATAGGAGCTAAAAGAATATGCTTTGTGCCTCCAAGACCTGCCAAACTGGACTCCTGCTTGTGTTTAGAGAGGCCTTCCTAAGAGGTCACATTTGGCAAGAGTTCTCTGACGCCTTTCTAATTCCCGGTGATAATTCAACACAGAACCGCAAGTACTCCTTGCGGGCCCACATACCCAGCACGCTGCCCAGACCGGGCAGAGAAGACATAGCTGGGCCCCAGGCAGGCCCGGGAGGGGTGTCGTCTGCTCAGGTCTCCCCACAAAACATCACAGTCCCAGGTGTGGCTCTCACCCTTGGCTTCCGAGAGCAGGGGAGGCCAGAGCTCAACACTGCAGGCAGGGGCATGCGTGTGCTCACCGCCTGGTGCCACCACGCTGGGTGTCTTGGGCAAGGTTCTTGTCTAGAGGAGGCACAGTCTCTTTTCCATCCTCATAACACATATCAAGTGTCCACTAAATTTTAATGAAAAATCAGTCAAGAAGTAAATCCAAACTGAACTGCAAACTCTGTTGTGCCATCCATTAGGCTCACCATCCAGATATGAAAAAGTTGCGTTTACAACTGACAGTGGAAGCAATCTACCCTGTAACCAAAAAAAATGTATGCCACAGTAGTAAGGCTATTGTGTAAAGAAATGAGATCTATAAAAATAGTGCTGAACAGACCAGTGACAACATTTCTTTATATGACATGAGAAAACATAGTCAGTTTTGCATAAGAAATTGCTCACAAAGAGGTTGTTAGATATTCTGCTGTGCTTTTCCATATGTCCTTTTCACTAAATGGAGTGAGGCATCCCAGGTCTAGGACCTGCAGCCCACAGCCTGCCCTGCAGCTGAGCCACTGAGAACCAGGGCTGGCAGAGCTCTGCTCCAGAAACTCTGAAGTCACCTAGCACCCCCTCCCCAGGGTCATCCAGGCCTGCCAGCATCCCATTCCCTGGGGGCTGGAGTGCAATGCACCCCACAGTCAATGCCCCTGAGGGACACCACCACACAATTACACAGGTATCAGAACACCAGCCACACATCTGTTCAATCCTAGACTGAGATCTAAGATCTCACATGCCTTGCAGCCAAAAACGTAACATAAAACAGAAGCAATATTATAACAAATTCAATAAAGACTTTAAAAAGGGTCCACATTAAAAAAAAAAAACTTTTTTTAAAGCAAAGAGATAACAAATGCTGGTGAGGATGTAGAGAAAAGATAACAAATGCTTGTGCACTGTTGGTGGGAATGTCAATTGGTATAGCCACTATGGAGAAAAGTATGGCGTGTCCTCAAAAAACTATAGAGAACGACCTTAGGATCTAGCGATCCCACTTCAAAGAAAACAAAGTTACTGTTCCGAAGAGACAACTGCACTCCCACAATTCATTGCAGCATTATTTACAATAGGCAAGACATGGAAACAGCCTAAGTGTCTGTGGACAGATGAATGGATAAAGAAAAAGTGGTGTATATATACAAGGGAATACTATTCAGCCATGAAAAAAGAAAATTTTGCTATTTGTGACAACATGAACAGACCACTAAGTGAAGTACTGTATGGTCTCACACATGGAAAATTTTAAAACACCGAACTCAGAGAAATAGAGAACAGATTAGTAGTTGCCAGAGAGGTAAGGGAACGGGGAAATGGGTAAAGATGATCAAAAGATGCAAACTTCCAGTTAAAAGATGAGTAAACTCTGAGGATGTAATATGCAGCACGGTGATTATAGCTGACAACACTGTATTATATATCCGAAAAGTGCTAAGAGAGTAGGCAGTAAAAGTTCTTTTCACAGGGGAAAAGAATTCTTGTCACTTTGTGAGGGGATGGATGTTAACTAAAGTTATGGTAATCATTTCACAATATATACACATATCAAATCTCTATGTTATACACCTTAAGCTTATACAAATGTTATATGTCGATTATCTCTCAATGAAACTAGTGGAGAAAGACATTTTTTTTGGTAAGTTTGAGCCTGCACTTGGAACCAGCCCGTCCTGAATCCCTCCCCAGCCCAGAGGAGTGTGTGAAACCCTTCAAGCTCATCTCACAGAAAGACCTCACCCATCAGCCCTGTTTGGGACTGGCTCCTAAATGGGTGTGTTGGACTGGAAGTGGGGAGGGGGAGGTGTCCTAGTATAGCCATAAAACCAATTTAGATCTCTTTTAATTAACCAAATCCAAGTCCATTGTTAATAGTGGTCAAATGGCTTTTTGTCTTCCACCTTGCAGGCTTGGGTATTTGAAACTGACTCCCGGCCCTCCCCTCCCAAGAAGCGCCTTGGATGTTCCCAAGCTCTGGAGCTGGCATTCAAGCCCCACAATCCACACCCCCAGAGCCTTCCTGCTCCCTCGGCCAGCCACCCACTCCCTTTCCAGCCAGCAGTGACTATCCAGCCAGACATAATTGCTAAAGGAGAGGGGCCGCTTGTTTGCCGCCTCATCCGGGAATGATTAAAGGTAGAAGTTTTTCAGACATTAGCGACAGAAAGAGTATAGTTAAAGCTGCTTTAGAAAGGGAGAGGCGTATAAAGAGATGGTGCTCAAAGCACTATTAAAAGCATCATGCTTGTTAAGACCAGTAAAAAGGCAGGGAATCGGCGAGGGAAAGGCAGCTTCCTCTCCAATTACTACGAGGGGCACACACCTCGAAGGTCTCTTTGAATTGCGGCCGCCAGCCCCTGCCCCCTCCCCTCCCCCGCCGCCCCCTCCACCGGGCCATTCAGCGGTACATTAGGGAGGAGGGTGACGGTGCTCCCCCAAGTTCACTTCTCGCTTGTTACAGGCGACCCATTTAGAGCTGAATGACTATGTTCAGAGACAGCTCTAAATGACACCCTCCTCCTCTTCACGAAGCCACTTGGTTTTGTCTTTTTTTTTTTGCCTGTATCCTGGAGAAATAATTGATAAGGCGAAGGGCTGTCCACCTTGAAGCGGATGCCTCCCTGCCACCTGGTTAAAATTCCTCCTCCTCTCCCCACCTCCCTACATCCATTCTGCTCCTGTGCTGTTTAAACAATACTTCATCAAATGCAGCCTGGAGCAAATAAGAAAGCTCAGTAGAGTAAATAAAAAGTCAAAAAAAAATCACCGGCTGGAGGGTAAGTACTTTTATTCCTGTACTTTCATTGCCTGGGGAATTATTATTCCACTGCCCGATCTGGGAGGGAGGGAGGCCGGGGAGGACTGTGTTATTCACAAAATGGATTGCTTCTCTCCCTTTTCACTCCTCTGGCTCTCGAGAGCCCACTGATTACAACCAAGTGTGGCCATCTATTCCGTCTTATTGACAAAGGTCCTTAATTACCGCGGCAGCAGTAATACCTGCTATTAAATTCTGCTAAACAGAGGCCGCAAATTAGCTGTGGATCTCGGGCACCTTTTGTGTGTGATTACGGGGAGGGAGGCGGGATAACTGACCCCAGCCTGAGCAGCGGGGAAACCTTTGTTTATCACCTGCGGTGGGGGCCAAAATGTGAAATTAAAAGCTCTCCATCAGCTGAAGGCCTTTGGAAGGCCCAAGGGAAGAAGAAAAGAAAAAAACTGCAACAGGCCAAGCAAACTGTGCTTACCGGTATTTATAAGCATTTTGCTCAACCACAATTTACACTGACAGTTGATTAACCGAAAGCTCTGCTAATTCTGTAGGTAACTAATGCAAAGTCCAAAATGGCAAAAATTTAGGCCACGTTTTCAGGTATATTCTATATTTCACAGAGGCCTTTAACCTGCGTTTAAGAGCCTGTTTAATGCAATTGTGAACCATAAACTCCTGTCACTTATATTCTGAACTTTTCACATCGCTCCTTCCAGAGACCCTGGATTAATGAAAACCATTCCAAACATGGTAGCTCTCATCGGCAGCCACCTGATTTATAAATTCAGTCCTGACGCCTGCTTGGTGTTTCATTGAAGGCAATTATTTGGGGGGAAATTTCATTTAAATATATTCAGTTTTCTTTTCCATTAAGGTAGAGGTAGGTGAGCTGCCCTGAGCTTGCAGCAAACAATGAGTGGTCAGAATGCAATAACTTAACACAAAATGCTTAACATCAAGATAATTAAATTTCATTAAGGTTTTAATCACTCTGAATGGAGGCTATTAAAATTCATGGGGTTCCTGGCACACGACAGACAGTGGGCCCTGAGCCCAGAACAAGCCTGAAAGGCCACTTCTAGCCTTGTCCAAGAAACAAGTAACTGGGGGCAGCGAGCTTTTCCTCCAACTACCCATAGGCAGTAACCAGTTCTCAGACAGAATCTGGGGTCCCCTCAAGACAGGGTGCCCCCATCCCAGCCAAGTACTGAACTGACTCTAATTCCCCACTGGCTCTCCAGGCCTCTCCATGGTGCTCAGTCCAAAACTCTGCCCCTGCAGCTCATGAAACACAGAAATCTTTAGATGGATGTCACTGGGCCCCATGCTACCCCTGCACAGGTGAGGCGAAACTGGGGCAACTTCTTGCTCAAGTCTGGACTCAAACACCACTTCTTCTGGGAAGTCTTGCCTAATTTTAGACAAACTAAGTTGCTCTCATTCCCAGCATGGAGGCAAGAGGGCTCCTCTGAAGTCATTATCTTATTACACAGTAATTATTTGTATGATATTCTTCCCATAACACACCAGGTCCCATGAAACAAGAGACAGTGTCTTTCTCATATTTCTAGGTTCCTAGGCTCTAGTAATTTTAGGTGTTTGGTAATGATGGATATATGAACAGGGGAACAGAGAATGGGCGGACGGACGGATGGATGGATGCACAAGTGGATGGATGGATGGATGGATGGACAGGTAGATGAATGTTTAGATGGATGGATGGATAGATAAATTGATGGAAGGATAGATGGGTGTTTGGATGGATAGATAAATGGCTGAATAGATGGATAGATAGACAAATGAATGGGCAGCTAGACTGTTTGGTACCAAAGATCTAAGATCACCGTGAAGCGAAGCCCAGGCTCCTTGACTCCATTCCTAATAAATACAATTGTCTCTTTTGTGCATGTAACTCAGCTCAATCTCTTTCCTTAGACTGAGGTAATCTCATATTGCCCTGTTTATTCATACCAGGTCCTTGGGTCCTTTCCAGAAGCTCCCATAGATTGCTTTTTTCATCATGATAATGGATTTTCTCACTGCTTCACATACTCATTGATTCATCCATCGACTTCCTCAACATCTTCTCTGATAGGAACAGTTCCCTTTATGGAGTATTGAAAAGTTCCAGTCTCTGCCGTCTGATGCTTCCAGACTAGGAAACTGGTTTAACCCTCATGGCGCAGCAGGCCAGAGTGAGGGCAATAAACTGACTAATAACAGAATGAAACCTTCCCCCTTGTTCACACACTAGGATGGGGCCCCACCAGATACTCTGGTCCAATATCCTTCAGGCAAAATGGTACCTACCTGAAAACATGTGTTTGAATCTATACTTTCATCTCACCGATTAAAATCCCCTCTTACCAGGCAAGATGCATCTTCCGACATGGATCCCAAGCAAAAATTGGAGGTTTACAATTCTAACATTGCAAGTGCTCAGGAAGAGAAATATGGATGACATGCTCTGGGAGGCAGAGCAGCAAGTCCAGAGGGTAGGTAGGAATTTGGTAGGCAGAGTTGAGAAGTCCAGTCCCAGCAGAGGGCCACAGCAAGCTGGAAGAGTCACGCAAGTGTGTACACAGGAGAGGTAAAACCACAGAACCATCACGGGGGCTCAAAACCCTGTGACCTCCTGGCACAGCTGTCCTTGTTCAGCCCTTGGTCCCTTGTGGTGCCACGTGTCAAGGATAATTTGCATGGCCTCTGATGGGGAGGAGGTCACAGGCCCAGGGAGTAGCTACTACAAGCCAAGCCTGGAAGAAACAAAAGAACTTGGGGCATCTGGGGCTGCCAACTAGGGGTTGGGGGAGGAGAATTCCATCAAGTTTCATTCAAGAGCCTGGAGTGCCAGGCCTGGAGATTGGACTTGACTCTTCAGGGGACTCATTAAAGGATTTTTAGCAGAGAAGTGATATAATCAGGTCTTTGTTTAGAAAACTCTGTTCATTGAACATGTAGCAAGTATCAGTTCAGTTCAGTTACTCAGTTGTGTCCAATTCTGCAACCCCATGGACTGTAGCACACCAGGCTTCCCTGTCCATCACCAACTCCTGAAGCCAGCTCAAACTCATGTCCATCAAGTCGGTGATGTCATCAAACCATCCCCTCCTCTGTCATCCCCTTCTCCTCCCACCTTCAATCTTTCCCAGCATCAGGGTCTTTTCCAAGGACTCAGTTCTTTGCATCACGTGGCCAAAGTGTTGGAGTTTCAGCTTCAGCATCAGTCCTACCAATGAATATTCAGGACTGATTTCCTTTAGGATTGACTCATTTGATCTCCTTGCAAGTATGAGAGAAATGAAAGGAAAGAAGACCAGTTAGGAGTTATGCAGACTAGAGATGATTTCCAAAAACTCTTCTTCAAAACAGAGGATTAAAAGTTCCATACCTAACAGAACACATACTGGCAGTTGGGGGCCCAACGGGTTAACACCAAAACCCATTCTCTGTTTATAAAAGGAATCATCTGTGAACCACCACTCTTGTTAGTGCACAAGGCTCATCACCATACAAGCTGAGCCTATCTTGCATCATGGCAAACCTTAGCATACTGTATTCCATTCTCCACCATCTGGGCTAATTCCAATCTAATGTGATTTCCGACATAAACCACAGGCAACAGACCCCGGCATTTAGAAATATCTGGAGTTGCAGAAGAGAAACCAAAGGCCCACCCCTTTGAAAGGGGAAAGGTCAGTTCTAGGTCCTTTCACAAATTATCTGAAGGCACTGATTATGTTGCCAGTAGGGCAACTAGGAATTTGAAAGGGAATTAAACAGTATTGACTAAAAGATTTTCCTAATTATCCCATTAGGGATAATCCAGGTTTCTTTTCCCTTCATGATCTATTCCTCCCAGAAGCCTACCTGGTACAGCATGTTTCGTGGTGTGTTTGGACTCTGAACTTTGGAATGAGGCCAAAAAGATAATTTAGTGATTTTTTTTCACTGAGCAGGCCTACACAGCAAAAATGTATAACCCATGGCCCAGTGTCCTCACATATGGGACAGAGACAACAGTTTTGTGTAACACATATACCCCATTTGGGGTAATATTTAAAAACTCAATTTGCTTACAGATAAAAGTTCAGTTTCAACACACTAAGAGAAGTCTACTTGTAAAGGATACTTCTGCATAGCAAATAATAACTTCACTCCCAATTTCCATTTTACTTCCCTGCTTTGGAATAACTTTTATAAAATTCTGCATTGAGTTTCCTCCAGCAACATGAAGACCTAAGATTCTGAAGAACTCTCTCCCCTCATTATATATAGAAATGTATACAGCTGTTTTTCAGTCGCTAAGTTCTGTCTAACTCTGTGTGACCCCATGGACTGCAACACACCAGGCTCCTCTGTCCTCTACTATCTCCCAGAGGTTGCTAAAATTCATGCCCATCGAGTTGGTGATGCTATCTAACCATCTCATCCTCTTTTGTCCTCTTCTCCTCCTGCCCTCATCTTTCCCAGCATCAGGGACTTTTCCAATGAGTTGGCTCTTTGCATCAAGTGGCCAAAGTACTGGAGATTCAGCTTCAGCATCAGTCCTCCCAGTGAATATTCAGGATTGATTTCCTTTAGAATTCACTGGTTTCGTCTCTTTGCAGTCCAAGGGACTCTTAAGAGTCTTCTCTAGAACCACATTTCAAAAGCATCAATTTTTCAGCACTCAGCCTTCTTTATGGTGCAGCTCTCACATCCATATATGACTACTGGAAAAACCATAGCTTTGAATATATAGACCTTTGTCGGAAAAGTAATGTCTCTGTTTTTTAATATGCTGTCTAGGTTGGTCAGAGTTTTCCTTCCAAGGAGCAAGCGTCTTTTAAATTCATGGCTGCAGTCACCATCCACAGTGATTCTGGAGCCCAAGAAAATAAAGTCTGTCACCGCATTTACTTTTTCCTCTTCTATTTGCACGAAGTGATGGGACCAGATGCCATGATCTTAGTTTTTTGAATGTTGAGTTTCAAGCCAGTTTTTTCACTCTCCTGTTTCACCCTCATGAAGAGGCTCTTTAGTTCTTCTTCACTCTCTGCCATTAGAGAGGTATCAGCTGCATATCTGAGGATATCGATATTTCTCCCAGCAATCTTAATTCCAGCTTGTGAGGCATCCAGCCCAGCATTTTACGTGATGTACTCTGTGTATAAGTTAAATAAGCAGGATGACAATATACAGCCTTGTACTCCCTTCCCAATTTTGAACCAGTTTGTTGTTCCATGTAACATTCTAACTATTGCTTCTTGATTCAAATACAAGTTCCTCAGGAGATAGGTAAGGTGGTCTGGTATTCCCATCTCTTTAAGAATTTTCCACAGTTTGTCATGATCCACACAGTCAAAGGCTTTTGCATAGTCAATGAAGCAGAAGTAGACATTTTTCTGAAACTCCCTTGCTTTCTCCATGGCCCAACGAAGGTTGGTAATTTGATCTCTGGTTCTTCTGCCTTTCCTAAATCCAGCTTGTATATCTGGAAGTTCTCAGTTCACACACTGCTGAAGCCTAGATGAAGGATTTTGAGCATAACCTTGCTAGTATGTGAAATGGGTGCAATTGTGCTGTCGTTTTATCATTCTTTGGCATTATCCTTCTTTGAGATTGGGATGAAGACTGACCTTTTCCAGTCCTGTGGCCACTGCTGAGTTTTCCAAATTTTTTGACATACCGAGTGCAGCACTTTAACAGCATCATCTTTTAGGATTTGAAATAGCTCAACTGGAATTCCATTACCTTCACTAGGTTTGTTCATGGTAATGCTTTCTAAGGCCTATTTGACTTCATACTCCAGGATGTCTGGCTCTAGGTGAGTGACCACACCATCGTGATTATATGGGTCATTAAGACTATTCTTGTATAGTTCTTTTGTGTATTCTTGCCACCTCTTCTTAATCTCTTCTGCTTCTGTTGGATCCTTGCTATTTTTTGTCCTTTATTGTGTCCATCTTTGCATGAAATGTTCCCTTGGCATCTCCAATTTTCTTAAAGAGATCTCTAGTCTTTCCCATTCTATCGTTTTCCTCTATTTCTTTGCATTGTTCACTTAGGAAAGCTTTCTTATCTCTTCTGGCTATTCTCTGGAACTCTGCATTCAGTTGGGTATAGCTTTCCCTTTCTCCCTTGCCTTTTGTTTCTCTTTTTTCCTCAGCGAATTGTAAAACCTCCTGAGACAACCACTTTGCCTTCTTGCATTTCTTTTTCTTTGGAATGGTCTTGGTCACTGCCTCCTGTACAATGTTACAAACCTCTGTCCATAGTTATTCAGGCACTCTATACCAGATCTAATCCCTTGAGTCTATTCATCATCTCCACTGTATAATCATAAGGGATTTAATTTAGGTCATAACTGAATGGCCTAGTGGTTTTCCCTACTTTCTTCAATTGAAGCCTGAATTTTACAATAAGGAGTTCATGATCTGAGCCATAGTCAGCTCCAGGTCTTGTTTTTACTGACTGTAATAGAGCTTCTCCACCTTTGGCTGAAAAGAATATAGTCAATCTGATTTTGGAATCGACCATTTGGTGATGTCCATGTGTAGAGTCATCTCTTGTGTTGTTGGAAAAGGGTATTTGATATGATCAGTGTGTTCTCTTGACAAAACTCTTAGCCTTTGCCCTGCTTCATTTTGTACTCAAAGGTCAAACTTGCCTGTCACTTCAGGTATCTCTTGACTTCCTACTTTTGCATTCCAATCCCCTATGATGAAAAGGACATCCTTTTTGGTGTTAGTTCTAGAAGGTCTTATAGGACTTCAGAGAAGAGTTTAACTTCAGCTTCTTTGGCATCAGTCATTGGAGCACAGACTTGGATTGCTGTGATGCTGAATGGTTTACCTTGGAATCGAACCAAGATCATCTTGTCATTTTTGAGATTACACCCAAGTACTGTATTTCGTTGTACTCTTTTGTTGACTATGAGGGCTACTCCGTTTCTTCTAAAGGATTCTTGCCCACCTTAGTAGATATAATGGTCATCGGAGTTAAATTTGTCCATTCCCATCGGTTTTAGTTTCCTGATTCCTAAAATGCTGATGTTCAATCTTGCAGCCTCCTGCTTCAGTTCAGTCCAGTCCAGTTCAGTCCAGTTCAGTCGCTCAATCGTGTCCGACTCTTTGCAACCTTTACCTTGATTCATGGACCTAACACGCCAGATTTCTATGCGATATTGTTCTTTACAGCATCAGACTTTACTTTCACCACCAGACACATCCACAACTGACCACTGTTTCCACTTTGGCCCAGCTGCTTCATTTTTTCTGACGCTTTTGTAACTGCCCTCTGCTCTTCACCAGTAGCATATTGGACACCTTCTGACCTGGGGGGCTCATCTTCTGGTGTCATACCTTTTTGCCTTTTCATACTGTCCATGCTGCCCTCAATATGTCAGCAAATTTGGAAAACTCAGCAGTGGTCACAGGACTGGAAAAGGTCAGTTTTCATCCCAATCCCAAAGAAAGGCAATGCCAAAGAATGCTCAAACTACCGCACAATTGCACTCATCTCACATGCTAGTAAAGTAATGCTCAAAATTCTCCAAGCCAGGCTTCAGCAATACGTGAGCCATGAACTTACAGATGTTCAAGCTAGTTTTAGAAAAGGCAGAGGAACCAGAGATCAAATTGTCAACATCGGCTAGATCATCGAAAAAGCAAGAGAGCTCCAGAAAAACATCTATTTCTGCTTTATTGACTATACCAAAGCCTTTAACTGTGTGAATCACAATAAACTGTAGAAAATTCTGAAAGAGATGGGAATACCAGACCACCTGACCTGCCTCTTGAGAAACCTGTATGCAGGTCAGGAAGCAACAGTTAGAACTGGACATGGAAAAACAGACTGGTTCCAAATAGGAAAAGGAGTACATCGAGGCTGTATATTGTCACCCTGCTTATTTAACTTATATGCAGAGTACATCATGAGAAATGCTGGGCTGGATGAAGCACAAGCTGGAATTAAGATTGCCAGGAGAAATATCAATAACCTCAGATATGCAGATGACACCACCCTCATGGGAGAAAGTGAAGAACTAAAGAGCCTCTTGATGAAAGTGAAAGAGGAGAGTGAAAAAGTTGGCTTAAAGCTCAACATTCAGAAAACTAAGATCATGGCATCTGGTCCCATCACTTCATGGCAGATAGATGGGGAAATAGTGGAAACAGTGGCTGACTTTATTTTTTGGGACTCCAAAATCACTGCTGATGGTGATTGCAGCCATGAAATTAAAAGACGCTCACTTCTTGGAAGGAAAGTTATGGCCAACCTAGACAGCATGTTAAAAAGCAGAGACATCACTTTTTCAACAAAGATCCATCTAGTCAAGGTTATGATTTTTCCAGTGGTCATGTATGGATGTGAAAGTTGGACTATAAAGAAAGCTGAGGGCCAAAGAATTGATGCTTTTGAACTGTGGTGTTGGAGAAGACAATTGAGAGTCCCTTGGACTGCAAGGAGATCCAACCAGTCCATCCTAAAGGAGATCAGTCCTGGGTATTCATTGGAAGGACTGATGTTGAAGCTGAAACTCCAATACTTTGGCCACCTGATGCAAAGAGCTGACTCATTTGAAAAGACCCTGATGCTGGGAAAGATTGAGGGCAGGAAGAGAGGGGGACCACAGAGGATGAGATGGTTGGATGGCATCACCGACTCAATGGACATGGGTTTGGGTGGACTCCAAGAGTTGGTGATGGATAGGGAGGCCTGGTGTGCTGCAGTTCATGGGGTCACAAAGAGTCGGACACAACTGAGCATCTGAACTAAACTGACTGTCCATGGGGTTCTTATAGCAAGAATACTGGGTTGCCATTTCCTTCTCCAGTGGATCATGTTGTGTCTGAATTCTTCACTATGACCCGTCGTCGGTCTTGGGTGGCCCTGCACAGCTTCACTGAGCTACACAAGCCCCTTTTTCATGACAAGGCTATGATCCATGAAGAGTGAGTGGTGTGATACTGTGATTTATAATAAGAAATATATATTGTCTCATCCTCATTCCTGGCACAGAGTTCCTAAAGGCCTTGGAATTTCCTAAGTGAAAAGAATTACAAAGGAGAAAAGAGTATCTTTTGTTATCCTTAACAAACTTCTTTCAACTGTACCTGAGCTTATGTTAATGAAGTGTTTTTTAAAAGTCCCCCAGATAACCACAGGATAGTGGTTTTTCACCAGAGGAACCAACCATGTGATTTGGGGTTGGAACTTTCAGCTTCACCCCAACAATGGCCAATCATGCCTACATAATGAAACTGCCCCTAAAAATCCCTAAAGTACAGGATTTAGTGAGTTTCTTGCTTGGCAAACACATGGAGGTCCTGAAGGTGGGTGGCACGCCTGCCTCAAGAGGACGTGGAACTTCACACTCCTTCCCCCACACTCTGCCCTGTGCATCTCGTTCACCTGGCTGTTTCTGAGTTACATCCTTTACATCAACAGACAAACATAAATGTTTCCCTGAGTCCTAGAAGCCATTCTAGTCAACACTGAACATGAGGAAGCTCCAGACTCCAGTTTATAGCCAATCAGAGGCCCAGGTAACAACCTGGACTGGCAGTTGGTGTCTGAAGTGGGAGAAGGGAGGGGCAGTCTTGTGGGACTGGGAGATCTAATGCCATCTCCAGGTAGATAGTGTCAGAATTGAATCAAATTGTAGGACACTCAGACAGTATCCCCAGAGAATTGGAGAACTGCTTGGTGTGGGAAAATGCACACACTTGCTGTCCAGAAGTGAAGAACTGAGGGAAGAGTCATGAGTACAACAGAGAAAAGGAGATTTTTTTTCCCCTTCAGATAGGAAATGTATGAGTCTGGGACACCTTGTTGTTCCAGAAATAAAAGAAGTGGCAAAAGACTGCTGGAACTGTGTCAAAGGACACAATCACTACCTTGAGGAGTTGCAACAACAAAAAAAAAGTTGGCTTTAGGAAAAGATAAAAAACAAACACTTCATTGGTCACTTTTGTGGGATACATTAAATCATTATTCTGAAAATTGGTATATAAACAGAAAATACTAGAAAATCATCATTGTACAACATATAAAACATTGACATATCTCTGAGAGAGGACAAGTTTAGTTCCAAACTACCACTATAAAGCAAATATTGCAATAAAGTGAGTTACATGAATTTGGGGGTTTACCACTACAAGTAAAAGTTATGTTTACACTATACTGCAGTCTACTAAATGTGCAACAGTATTATCTCTAAACAACGTACATACTTTAAATTCCAAAAAAAAAAAAAAATGACAATTGTGACATCAAAGATATCAGATCACCATAACAAATATAATAATATTGAAAAAGTTTAAAATATTCTGAGAATTACCAAAATGTGACACAGAGACACAAAGTGACCAAATACTGTCTGAGAAATGGTACTGGTGGACTGCTCAATGCAAGACTTCCAAAAACTTCAATTTGTAGCTTTGCAGCATCTGAAAAGTACAACAAAGTGAAGCACAATAAAGCGAGGTATGCCTGTATGGATCTAGACAAATATCATCAGGGACCAAAAATGCACTAAGTGAGGTCACCCATGTTCACCGCAGCAGCATTCACAATAGCCAAAAGCAAGCCAAGTGTCCATAAACAGATGAATGGATAGGCAGAATGTGTTCCATCTGTACGATGGAATAGTATGCAGCCATGTAAAGGAAGGAAATTCTGACACATGCTACAACACAGATGAACCTTGAGGACATTATGCTAAGAGAAATAAGCCAGTCACTTATATGAGGTACCTAGAAGAGGGAAATTCATAGAGACAGAAAGGAGAATGCTGGCTGTCAGGAGCCAGCGGTGGGGGGCGAGGGGAAGTGAGACATGGGAGGTTACTGTTTAATGAGTACACAGTTTCAGTTTCAAATGATGAAAAGTTTCTGAAAACAGATAAGGTGATGGTTATACAACATTGTGGATCTGATTAATGCCACAAAGCTATACACTTAAAAACAGTTAAGGGACTTTCCTGGTAGTCCAGCGGTTAAGACTCTGTCCTTCTGCTGAAGGGGGCAAGAGTTCAATTCCTGGTCAGGGAAGATTCTAATTGCTGCACAGCATAGCCAAAAATAAACAAAAAATAAATACAGTGAAAAGTCAAGGTGGGATGTTAAAAGGTTAAAATGACAGGTTTTATGTTTATTTTATAATTTTTTTTTAAAGTTTTACACAAAAAGCTTTCTGGAAAAGTTCATGGTGAGAGATTTAGCTGTTACCATATGAACTCTGATCAGTCTTGGTATCAATAAAACCACAGGATACCAGCTACCTCTGCATCTCTTGAGGTGATGCAGTCAGTACACAGCAACATCTCTGAAGTGTTATTACACAAGAAGTCCTGAATTTCAAATAGTCACTGAGTTTAAACACAAGTTTATAATACTTCAGAGAATAAATGATCAAATTATAGGACACCTAGCAAAAGCAGCTAGCAAAGTCCAGGCCATAGGGCATTTTACTTTTTCTTCAAAATATCAGTGTGACATTCAAACTTTATTTGGCCACTTATTCAAAAAAACTTCAGTAAAAAGAGAATTTTTGTGGCAACGAGGTCTGTCTAGTCAAAGCTATGGTTTTCCAGCTGTCATGTATAGATATAAGAGTTGGACCACAAAGAAAGCTGAGCACCAAAGAATTGATGCTTTTGAACTGTGGTGTTGGGACTTGAGAGTCCCTTGGACTGCAAGGAGATCCAACAGTCAATCCTAAAGGAAATCAATTCTGAGTATTCACTGGAAGAGCTGATGCTGAAGCTGAAGCTCCAATACTTTGGCCACCTGATGCAAAGAACTGACTCACTGGGAAAGACCCTGATGCTGGGAAAGATTGAAGGTGGGAGGAGAAGGGGACAACAGAGGATGAGATGTTTGGATGGCATCACCAACTTGATGGACATGAGTTTGAGCAGGCTCCAGGAGTTGGTGATGGGCAGGAAAGCCTGGCATGCTGAAGTCCATGGGGTTGCAAAGAGTTGGACACGACTGAGCAACAGAACTGAACTGAGGGAAATTTAAGTACAGAAGGGATAGGTGATCATATTAAGAAATTACTGCTAATTTTGTTTGCTGATAATGGCACAGTGATTATATTAAGAAGGGAAAAGCTTTTGTCAGCCAAAGTATTTCTAAGTGGTAAGACATGATATCTTGGATTTGCTATAAAGTATTCCATATGTCCCCAAGGACTCTATATATTTTTGGGGGGGGCCACACCACACAGCTTGCAGGATCTTAGTTCTCTAAGGATTGAACCCGAAGCCTTAGCAATGAAAGTGCTGAGTCCTAATCACTGGACTGCCAGGAAGCTCCTTTATTTACCCACCCTCAATTTGCTTCCCTGCTCATGCTTAATGTTAAGAGAAAAAAATTACAGAAGGGCTGGCAACTTATTTCCCTATACTCACTGGTCCATCCCATGAATTAAGACCAAGTCTTGGCAAATGTGCTGAGTGAGGAAGAACAATTACCAAGTTCATGACTCCTGGTTCTGTTTACCCTGATACTGTCCAGGATAATCATTTATTTCCTGCTGCCTTCTAAGTTTTATTAAGCTGTTCAGAAAAGTTTCAGCTATGCTTTATGGCTGCGTGAACTGCCCGTGTATCCATTTCACAACTTGATTCATTCTGATTAAATTGTTCGACTGTTAATGAGTTTTAGATTGCAATATGGAGAGGCAAACAATTCAGAACATTAAGGCAGTAAAATATCTTAATATTTCACAAGTTCTTACTGAAAACATAAAACAAAAGGCTCATTCCTGGAAGGAGAGACTGTAATAATTACCCTCTGTAAAAATAAATGTGCTTGGCTCCCTATATATTATCCGGGCATCTGTGTAGACACACTCGCATGTAGGGAGCCAGATGGTACATGGTAATCTCATAAATATCCATAGGAATTCTGAGATTTTCAAGCCAACTGCAACAGACGAGATAACCATTTTGACATATTATTTCAAAGAATTTCTGGGGCTAGACAAAAAATTGATTCCTGTTCGGCTTACTTCACAGTCTAATGAGTTTTGCAATCTGGAGGCAATGGTGCAGGTGAGGTGCTGAAGGGTGTCCGGTACAGAGGGCTTCAGAGACGGATGGGAATTATGAATCAGGTGACCAAATACTGCTCTTCCACAGCTCAGGACTCCTCCTTCTCCCCCCCCACCTCCTGTGGGTCCCTGGCCCACCATCTGCTTCTGCTGTCGTGCAGTGTTTGTTTTGATGGAAACTGAGTAAAGATGCATGCATGCACTGGCTCTCCCACCTTTGAACATTTTTCCTGGGAACTGCCCCCTTCTGGTGACTCCCTTGGGAAAATTAACGTACAGCAGATAGAGGCTACCAAAATACTGAGGGTGGTGAGGCCTTGTACTGGTGCTAAAGCTCCTGAAAATTCAATTGTTTCATTTGTAAAATGGGAATTAAAACATATTATCAGCCTCAAGGCAGAATGCTCAAATGGATGTCTTCCGTTCCTTCCAGCCTAGAAGCCATGCCTATAATATACACAAGGCTTCATTCCAAACCAAATTTTCAGTTGAGCAGCTCTTCAAACTCAGGAAGGGAAGAGGAATTTGCATTTAGCCATGAAGACTCAAAAGATTCTTTGCACACATTTCTTAAGGGAAGGACCTTTAGAAACCTGGAAAAGCTTATGCCATATAATCTCAGAGTATAAGAAACAGCAGGGCATCTCTGAGGACGACAGCACCAATGATGCCATTTTGCAGATGAGAAAACTGAGGCCAGAGACAGCAAATGAGTTGCCTGCATCTGGGACTGGCCAAAACAGATGTGCAGTTAAAGAACAGCTGTTGAGAGATGGAGCTTATAGCCAGAAGCTCAGTCAGTGTTCCAGCTTCATCAGGTCCCCACTGATCAGGTGGGCATTGTTAAGAGCATTTTACAAGTGAGAAATATTCATGGATCACCTCCCTTAGGCCACAATCCTAGGACACAGCAGAACCGAGATGAGAACTCAGAGTTTCTGGCTTCAAAGACAGTGCTTCTTCTATTCTGTGTCATCTTTTGGAGGGAAAATTGCACGTGAATTTGTGCTAAGGGGAGTGTGAAGTGAAGAGGATGCAGATGGAAACATCTTGGTGGTGCGTTCAGGTCTGTTTCCATCACCACCGTTATTTGGGGCTGGTGGGACTCTACCTGTGTATTTCCCCTTCTTAAGAATCCCCCATTCCATTGCCAAAGGAAAAGGCCCTAATCGACATGAGTTCTTCAATTAATTTTAATTAATATAAACCAATGCTGCTTTAAGAATTTGAAAGGTCTGTAAACTTAAAAAGATTGTTTTTAATACAAAGCTTCTTGAAGGAGGACATGGCAACCCACTTCAGCCCATAGGGTCACAAAGAGTCAGACACGACTGAGCACATACGCACACAGACAAAGCTAAAAACATGAATTTGAATGGTCTGGAAGTACTTGAGTTTGCCCAAACCAGCTTTGGAAGTGGGGATATACAGCAGTGAAAGGCAGAGCAAATATTGGGTGAACTGCCATGGCATCAGTGACCAAACCCCCAAATCCAAACTGGGACCTGAGTCATTGGGGTCTGTCTGCCAGCTTCCTGCTGCAGCAAAGTGGCACCTGCCCACTTTGCTATGTTCTCTGCTTCCTCTCCATCAGCTGCAGCCTTCGATGTGAAACAATTGTATTTCATCCATCACAAGTCCCCTTCGAGACTTATTCATTGTCTCCAAAAAGGACCTCAAATGCTTTTTTAAAATTGTACTAACTACCAAATACCCACAAAACATAGCATTAAATGTGTAATACCACAACCTCTGGCAGCATCTGCCCTGCCCTGAATTCTCGAACATTCTTGGCCTTTGAGTTCAACTTCATCTGACTCATGTTGGCCTACATTTCACGGCCAACCATTCCTAACCACAGAATCCTCCCCCAGCAGCATCCAAGATGGCAGCCAGGGCACCTTCAGAGACGCCACCGGGACTGGGCTTTTAAAGGGACATCTCAGTGAGGAAAACACCAATAAGAACAAACCAGCCTAAGGGCTGTGTATAATCACAGATACCCACTTCTTCATAAATAAACAGTAAAATAGAAAAAAATAAAATCGATATGAGAAACACTCCCTTCTTGTAGCATCTGTGTGCTCCTGGAAATCTCTTTTTTTTTTTCTTATTCCAGTAAAGTACAAGGTATCTCAGTAGCAACATAAACATCACATTATCTACTAGTTACTATAGCAACTACATTCATGTAATTTGCTCATGCCTAAATTAAAGCTGCCTAGGGTAGCTTTAACTTACATCTCTCACATATGACTTTTTTGTCCGTGTTTTTCATTAGTGAGAATCGTGTCTCTCAGATTGTAATCAGCATGCTGTAACCCTCTACCTTACTCAGAGCTAACTTTTGCCATGACCTGACTTTGTTTCCCCCGTGACTTTTAGGTATTGCTAAAAGAAAGAACATGTACTCTTTTATCCTAATGTTTTAATCTCTCCCTAATTTTTATTGGAGTATAGTTGCTTTACAATGTTGTGTTAGTTTCTACTGTACAGCAAAGTAAGTTAGCTATACGTACACACATATCCCCTCTTTTTTGGATTTCCTTCCCATTTAGGTCACCACAGAGCACTGAGTAGGCTTCCCTGTGTTATAGGTTCTCATCCGTTATCTGAGAACATTCTCTCTTCATGGCATGTTTATTCCAAGAGCTTGGAGGAGGGGTTATGAAAGAGAAACAACTTTTCCATCCAAAAGGAACAGGAGCACCTACCCAGCAATGAATTTCACTGCTCTTGAAATCATCCATTTTTTCCTAACTCTTCATTCAACACAGTATAAAAGGCATAACCTAAAAAAGGGTGTGATGGAAAGAGGTACTAAGATCCACTCAAGGAAAAGGCACAATAGTTAATCATCTCTTCTTTTGCATCCTTCCTTCAACGCTACAAAATAAACAAGTTGAGAAGCTCTTTGATTTTTGTGACTGTAAGCAATACGGTGGATTAATGTTCCTAAATGCGAGCGCTGAATATATGAATTCATTGTTCAGAATGTTCTGGATGAGTCAGTACCTAAGTCCTATTCATTGCGTTATATATTCTTATTTGTGTCTGCTCTGGAATAGAGCCAGGAGAGGAACGCTGTCATGAAGAAACCCATGAAATATACCTACCTTTGTAAAATAATGCATTTCAAACTAAAGATTGGCTATGCTTCTCTTAACCCAAAATTCTCAGTGGCCCTACCGAGACATGCAACAAGTTTCCCAAAAATCTCATTGGCACATCAATCACATAGCTGCTTACAATTGTTCAGTGAATGTTTAACCAAGATATATTCACCTGGAATTAAACCAGGATGGATTCCTTAGAAGAGCCATCAGGATCACTGTCCAACATAAGAGCCCCCAGGACAGTGGGAAAGCCTGTAAATGCTCCTTTGCAGGGCTTTTAAAGGGCTCTGGATTAGGCGGCGGGGAGACCTGTCTTTAATATCTTCATTACTGCTTCCAATGCATTTCCAGTGTCATTAATTCACATTGGCATTTCATTAAATGGGATTCTCTTTGCAAATACTACTTTATATTCTTTCTTTTTCCCTGTAAATCTTTAAATCTGAGTGCATTTTGAGCTGGTTGTTTGCGGCAGTGTGGACCCTTGGAAAAGCAGTCACAAAATGACCATGTGCCTCTGGTCTGCATTACGCCTTTCTATTTGCTGGTTTAATCCTCCAGACTTGAGCCATTTCCCATTCAGTCCTTCACATCATCTTGGGTTAATCCGTCAAACATTTCAGACAGCCTAGCCAGTTTCCAATTGCTAAGGACTTTGCCACAAGCACCATGTCTGTTAATAAGATTTTCATTTGGAAAGATGCCAGGGCGTCCATGTTTTCTATCGTATATAAATACTGAGATTTAATAGCTTCAGGTTTTGTTTAATGTTAGCGTCAACTATTTAAAAAAAAAAAAAAGGTTCTCAAATGCCTGGCCGGACAGTGAAAGGCCCCACTGACAGCTATTTGCAAGGGTAATGTTGTGGAAAACAACATCCATCTTGGAAACAGTTTCATTAGCCCCATCTAGCTGACCTCTCCACATAATGTTGTCAAATGTGACGGGCATCAGATTATTGGGAATATGGAGATCAATAAATATGCAACACTGGCGCTTAGAATGCTTCTGGCATTGGAGCCATACAAATGCCATCTAACACGGCTTGGAGTCGCTGTCATCTGTCACACCAGCTAGTAAATAGACAAGCTTAAGGGGAAGGCTATCCGTAATGGTAAAATATATGGGTGAAGATGAATTAGACAGGCATTGTATAGTCAGGATTCTGATGCATGAAGGTTCCGAATGAAAAACACCAGGCAAACACTGGAGCAGCAGCCTGCCTTCTTTGGGGAATCGATGCAAATTCTTGCCACATGGTCAAAAGCTGCCCGGTGGTCCTGCTTCTGTGTGTTTGATGTCAGGTGCCAAGGGAGCATTGTCTGCCTTTGGGAGGCTTGACAGAAACCTGGAGCATCCCGAGTCCATTTCTGACACCCTGAGGCAGCCAGATTACCCATCCCCACAAATTCCTGTGTGTGTGAATCACACAATGTCCTTTCAGTGTGATGGCAACCCAAGGCCAAAGAAAGCGTGTGCACTGTCCAATTACGTTCGCCTCAAAAGCCTACAATGTTGGGTTCACAAAAGAACAATCTGGTTGAACTGCTAAAGGACACTCTCACCCCAGCTGGTGGTCATCAAATTGCCCACATCATCAGACCTTTGGGAAGCACTACTGGTGATAACTTCTCCATCAGGCCACCCTCTTCTAAGATCCCTACCTGCCCAGCCTGCCGGAAGCTGAACCCCACTGCCTACTCTTTGCGCTTATCACTACCTGACGATCCCAGCTGAGGCACTTGCTCTGTCTTCAGTAGTGTTTTCCGAAGTCCCCAGAACAGGCAGCCCTGTTCATAAACCCTTGTCCCCCTCCAAAAACTGCTTGAAGCAACTTAACGAAAGAATTTGTCTGCCAGTGCAGGTGATGCAAGAGATGCAAGTTCGGTCCCTGGGTGGGGAAGGTCCCCTGGATTAGGAAATAGCAACCCACTCCAATATTCTTGCCTGGACAGTCCCATGGATGGAGGAGCACGGCGGGCTACAATCCACAGGGTCTCAAAGAGTCGGACACAGCTGAGCATGGCACAAAAAGAAAAGCTAGTTCTTGAAACATCAAAACACAAAGGATGTGAGCCATACAAAGGCATATACCCAGACACCCCATGCCAGAACAAACACGTTTCTCAAACCCAAGTCATGTCGCTGACCAATGATGACCAGCATGCTTCTGCCCCTCTAGGTTTTAAGAAATGTCATTCATCTCTATGGAAAAGAGAACAAACAAGAGGCATAAAGGTATTTTTGAAGTACACTGTTATGAGGTACTTGGCTAGTAATTTGCAGCCTAGGTACACAACATACCTTTTAGCACGGCTATTTATCTCTCAGGGAGAATGCTGCCGTACTTACGATAAAGGCTCTGTTGGACCTCTTCATCAATAGCAAACCTTTAAGCACAGCACATCTCATAAATAGGAGTTCCACTAACACAGACTTCAAAAGGATAGAACTTGATAATTCAAAAATAGAGCTATATTAAGTGTTCCAGCAGTCCATCCATAAAAGCTGTCGTATATTCCAAACGCCAGAGTCCTTCAAGCAACATGACAGGTCTATTAGAATAATAGCAGGGGAAAGCATAATTACAAGTAATCATTGGCTGGAAAGGAGCTAGTTGTTTTTGTAGAGCAAAATGCTGCGCTGAGCCCCGTGGAAAATGTAGTCAGAGCAGCAACAGCGAGAGCAGATAACCATCGAAAATAACCACGGCGAAAACCCTGCACTATTTATTTCTATTTATTAAGAACTCTTTGTATACCTTAATGTTTTCCTGGTGAAATCATCTTAATTTGAGCCCACATTTTCTTTGGATAAGATTATTACGTAATTGCTACTCACCAGCCACTATTTTCTATACATTTGTTGGTCAAACAGTTAGGCTGTCTGTCTTTTCCAGCCCGACAGAGGGGCTGCTGGTTGGCTCTGTGGAGCCATATTGAAAATACACCATGTGCCGGAAAGGATAAAGAAAGTTTGGCTGAGCGTTATGTTTTAATCCACAGATTGATGACTCTAGCTCTGTCAAAGGATGGGGCTGTTTCTCATCAGGGATGGCAAAAGAGGAGACATCTGGGCCCATTTCCCCATGGATGGGACCGCACCCCCCATCAGGAAGCCCATTCATCTGGTGGATTTGTGTTTATCCTCCTCCTTCATTAGATGGCTGTTAAGCACTTTAAAGTTTCCAAAACGCACAGAGAATAACACACCCCAGCTGAGTCTTGTGAACAAGTCCAGGAAGGAGTCAGGGCAGGAGTTATAAGCTTCAGTTTGCAGATGTGCAAATGGAGGTTCAGGAAAGGAAGGGGCCCCCCAGAGGTCCCACAGTTGACCTTCTCCCCATGCCATCGTCCTGCCCCGACAACATGCTTGCTTTGCACCTGGTTCTCTGTCTCACTGGCTCTGTGGGACACACCCATGAAGATAAAATCACTCACCAGGTGCTTCTGTGCAGGTGCCAACCAGGTCTCAACACAAGAAAGCGGGTCACATGCTCAGCCTCTGGACTGCAGGGAGGTAGGGCAGAGGTTCACACCCAGCGTGGAAGGCAGCCAGGATACCTGTGTAAAGAAGGACACAATCAAGTCAGACTCACCTGGGTCTTGGCATCATTCGCTTCCCTAACACTGATTGATCTGTAGACTGGGTACGAGGCATGGAAGGAGATGGCAGGGAAAGGGAGTGGAGAATGGCGGAAATAAAAAGAAATCTAATTTTTAGCCCAGATATGAGAAAAATGCAACTCTGAATGACTTGACCTCATAATAATAGGTAGAGTCAACATGGAACACCCGGGACAGACACCAGGCAGCCAGGGAACCAGTGTTTCCAGGAAGCATGTGCCCCGACTTTCTAGCCATCTGACTCTGGGCCATTGACTTAACCTCACTGAGCCTCAGTATCCTCATCTGGAAAATGAGAGCAACAAGACTGCCCCTCTCCAAGGGGTGTTGTAAAAGTAGTTGGCTCACAGATGCTACCAGCAGAGTGCAGGGTGCACAGAAGCATTAATTAGGTACCCCTCTTTTGATACCCATAGGAAGCCAGAGGAGGGAGTGGCCCATGGTCTCTGGTTCTTAGGAAAGGTCTTCTGGAGATGGCGGGAGACTAGCTGGTCCTTGGAGGATAGAGGGCAGTTTTCCACAAAGCAGCGCCCCAGGCCTTGTCCTGGGAGTCCAGAAACTCAAGAGGCCTCCTGCCAGGGGCTCATTTCTAATAAAAAGCCTTACAGAAGACCTTCTACGTTTATTGATATGTTTGCTTCCTACTTAGACTCTTAACAACATGGTGTGAGTCTGGACTTTTGGATTTCATTGGTATACCCATCTTGGTTATAAAGTTGTAATTCACAATCTGGCTCCTTCCCCCACTCAAAATATTCAACTTTAAAATTAATTTGGTTTTGAAATACAACACCAGGCTATATCATCAAAGCAAAGTTAGAAATCCCAGTCCCGTGAATATATTTAGAATTTAGGCTATTAAGGGATTTCAGCTTGAGAAGAGCTGGATCTTTCCATGGTGGTGGTGGTTTAGTTGCTAAGTCGTGTCCGACTCTTGCAACCCCATGGACTGTAGCCTGCCAGGCTCCTCTGTCCATGGGATTCTCCAGGCAAGAATACCAGAGTGGGTTGCCATTTCCTTCTCCAGGATCTTTCTATATTGTGGAATAAACTTCCAATAATGCTTAGCAAGACTGTGTCACACATCGAATCTACATGCTGCAGAGATAAGACATCAGGAAAGAGGATAGTGATGATGGTGGTGGTGGTGGCGATGTGATGGTAACCATGATGACTATACAAGAGGAGGTTGCTCAGGGTTGGTTCTGAGAAAGGGATCCAGGCAGGTGAAGAACAATGATCTGTCAATTCACATGAGGGTGAGTCATGAATGTGGGCCTGGGACCTGAGAGAATGCACTTTCCCAGCTTCTTCAGAATGAAGAAGCTAGCTGTGGATCGCCAGACCCAGAGATCTGTCAAAAGGATTAGCTCTGAAGAAGATCATCCACCCAAACATAACCATTTTAGGCATGTCTTGGACTCGGGAAAGGTTCCGACAGAAGTTAACCCAAGTAAGCAAGAATTTGTAACAGTAGTATAAATCCACACACCTCCTGTTTTACTGAAGACCACACGTGTTCCTGCCACTTGATCTTTGGAAACTGGCTGGGCACGTGTCCTGGCCCTCCCCTCCTTGCTCCACCATCGGGTTTTCGGGATGATTTCTGAAATCACTTCTCAAAGGAAAGCCTCATTACCCAGTGACATGTTGTAATCCCAACCAATGCTTCCAGAAAAGTTTCAATGTCCATTACATTAGCTAGCCTTAAAATTGAATACAAATCCATTTTAATCAATATGTTGTAATAAATAGATATTAAGGCACATGGCACTAATGTACAGGTAGACTAATTAAAGCACCAGCATTTGCAGCACTCACATACCTCAATTTTCTCTACAAAATCCTTATTGAACCACTACCTTAAAAAAAATAATTGCATTTGCAATTAGAAACACTGAAGTTACATTATCGATTTTCTGCTAAAAACCTTTTTAGTAAACAAGCACAAACTACATTCATTAAATGTAAGTGCTTGGAGCTATGGTGTGAAATTCAATTCAGCCATTATCATGAATTACACTGATTATTGCTGTAATTATTTTCTCTTGGATACAACTGCATTTCTGTCCCTTGCTAGTTCTGTTGGACATATAACCATGTTCATTTTATAGCTAATAATACTCAACTGTAGTCCCAGCAATTACTATCACTTATACAAATCATTAAGTTAAGCTACGGGTACCTAGTAAGATTCAAAAAAATTAAGTAAAACATCCTTTTTTTTACCCTTTAAATAACTAATAGCATTAGAGAACAAGGGAAATTATAGATGTTAACTGATTTACATTGCAAGCTCTAATCACCTGTACTTGACTTGTCAGAAATTTCTGCTGTCCTAAGCACACCTTTTGAGAAGAAACCCACCAACAGACTCTTTTGTTTTTCCAGAAATGAACAGTCAATGGACAGGATTACATATCTGAAGCATTCTCGGGAAGGAAAAAAGCCATGATCATTTGATGTGTTCAAAAAAAGAGATTTTGTATTTTAGTCAGAGCGAAAAAATGGTCTTGCCTTGTATGTGCTTGCTTATTTAGGTGTCTTATTAACTAAACAGATTTTTAAGAGAGAAAACTCCACTTTCCTTTTTCCTCCAGAGGCAGCTGTAGCTTTCCACCGTTTTTAATGTGAATCCTCTAGGGAAAACAGGTGTTTTTCAAAGGAGACTTCCCATTCTTCCCTGAGGCAAGGGCGCTGCATCGACCTGGTGAGGGTATATGCTTCCGGGCATATTCCCTCAAAATGAATATACTCTCCAGGGATTCTGGTGGGGAACCACCCCCATAGGAAAATTGGTGGGGAAGAAGGGAAGTCAGAGAGGCAACACTTTTAACATTAGTACTTGCATATGCCATCTGATGCGAAGAGCTGACTCATTGGAAAAGACCCTGATGCTGGGAAAGATTGAGGGCAGGAGGAGAAGGGGACGACAGAGGATGAGTTGGTTGAATGGCATCAATGACTCAATAGACAAGAATTTGAGCAAGCTCCAAGAGATGATGAAGGACAGGGAAGCCTGCTGCAGTCCATGGGGTCACAAAGAGTAGGACATGACCAAGCAACTGAACAACAACAATAATGTATATAAAGATGGAAAAAGCATATTTCACCACAAGAGGATTTGCAGACTATGATCTCTAGACTGGGGACAGAATTCTCACCCACCAACAGAAAGGCCCCTGTCCCACGTGCCAAGGCCATGCTCCAGAGCCCTGATGAAAAGATGTCACTCACAAATAGCAGAAAGGCTCCCTCCCATTCAGTTTAAGAGCCCTTTCAGAAGTGGTCCCAACTCTGGGTGAAAGCCTGGGGTGAGATATAAAGGACACAGAGATGTTCCTGTGGGAGACCTCAACCCCAGTGGACAAATGGGAGATGCCTTCTCAGCGGCATCACCATTTTCTCAATAAACAATGTTTTTGATTCGTATGTCAGATATTTTGTGGTTGCTGTTTAGTCGCTAAGTCGTGTCCAACCCTTTTGCAACCCCATGGACCATAGCCTACCAGGCTCCTCTGTCCATAGGATTTTCCAGGCAAGAATACAGGAGAGGGTAGCCATTTCCTTCTCCAGATCTTCCCGATCCAGGGATAGAATCCACATCTCTTGGGTCTCCTGCATTGACAGGCGGATTCTTTACCACTGAGCCCCCAAGGAAGTCCCACGTTATATACTGGGCTAGCCAAAAAGTTCATTCAGGTTTTTCCTTAACCTCTTAGAGAAACCCAAACGAACTTTCTGGCCAACCCAATACTTCATTTCATCTTTTTAGAAGTGGAGGAGGGAGGTATATGGCTTATCTCAGGCATGTGTTCTCAGTTGTGTCTGACTCTTGCAACTCCATGGACTGTAGCCCACCAGGCTCCTCTGTAAATGGGATTTCTCCAGGCAAGAATACTGGAGTAGGGTGCCATTTCCTCCTCTAAGGGATCTTCCCCACCCAGGGATCAAACCCTTGTCTCATGCGTCTCTTGCTTGGCAGGTGGATTCTTTACCACTACTGCCACCTGGGAAGCTTCATATGGCTTACAGGAATCCACAAACAAAATTTTACCAATTAAAAGAGAAAAGGTTAAGTGGATGTGACCTAGAGGGGAACTGGGTTCCCATACCCCTCAAAATTGCTGGAAGCTATTTTAGCTCAGAGCTTCCTAGTGGCCAAAACAAAATGAAAAATACAATCTTATGAACATAAGATTCACTGTTAGCAAAAGAAATGTAAATTGAAAAATAAGTAAAAAATCTTTTCTTTTGAAAAGAAAAGTATAAGCAAAATCTGATGTTAGGATTCAGAAATCAAGAATTAAAGGCATCTATTTTTTAAAAAATCAGGTATTACTTCTTTCCTAATTTTCTTTGTTGTTGTTTTTTCATGTAATATAAACCACTGAAGCACATCAGTTGAAGTTCTGACGCTAACTTTAACTATATGGAGGACAAAAAAAGAAAATAGAACAAAATCATATTGTCAACACATCATAAAAGCTGAGCAGCTGGAACATACTATGTGCGTACTATGTTAAAGCTGGTCTTCCCAGGTGGCTCAGTAGTAAAGAATCCCCCTGCAGTGCAGGACTGCTGGTTCGATCCCTGGGTCGGGAAGATCCCCTGGAGGAGGAAATGGCAACTCACTCCAGTATTCTTGCCTGGGAAATCTGATGGACAGAGGAGGCTACTAGGCTACAGTCCATGGGGTTCAAAAGCATTGGACACCACAGAGCGACTGATCACACACACACACACAAGACATATACTATGTTAAAGCACATTTAAATAACTCTAAATTAACTGATTTTTGTCATCATTTTGAAGTCATTAGAATTTTCCCAAAGCTGCTAAATGAATTTTCTGATCATTTTTGGCCATTTAAAGTGTTAACTGGTATCTTGCATTCAATATAAGAAGTCACTTTGCTATTCTAAAAATGTCTTTAAGAATCTTTTTTTAAAAGAATATTTCCTGTTGCTTCTCCTATCTGGGAAATTACCTGCAATAATTGAATACAGTTTCAAAATGTTCAGAACTCAGAATACTCAGCATCCTCCTTGCATTTATTTTGAATAAATAGACATTTTTTTTAACCAATGCGATTTATAGTAACGATACATATATATAAAAGGAACCAGCAAAAGAAGAGATAAGTGCCACTCTAAAACAAGCAGGGACATGTACTCTTGACTTCTGCCACCAAGGAAGAAAAGAATTTTAAAATGCTAACAATTTGGCTATATCCGGTTGTCTGCCTGGCTTGGGTTCTTCCTGGGAATCACATTAAAGAATTCAATAGACAGGCTTGAAAATTCAGAAAAGGGAAAATTAAATTCCTAGAGATAGTCAAGAATATCTTATTCATAAAGGGCCCTTTCCGCAGGAGCTTGGAAATGTGTAATATAACCTTCAAAGTAAAAACGGTTTGCTGCATTAGTTCTGCTCAGCTGACCATGAATACTAATTGCAGGAAGAATTAACTGTGCCCAATACCTGGGGGCAGGAACACACAAAAGTGACTGGGAAAGACAAACAATGGAAAAGGTAAAAATGAACATCCACTTCCGTATTCAACTCAACATGATCTGCAGCAAAACCCTAAATTACAATGAAGCCAGTATGTGCCTCCCGCCCCTCAGAGACTCGAAGGAAAAAGAGAGGCAGCCACAAAAGATGTTGAGTTTGGGAGCAAAAATAATACATGCTTTCGCTCTCATTTGCCTTATTCAACCACTCTTCTTTCACCCTCCTTTTCTCTATCCCAATTGTGGCAGTTCCTTCACAGGGTCAGGAACTTTATTCTGAGGGTCAAGTGTCCCATTTTGAAGGATATTTCAACATGAAAGGCAACTAGCTGGTGGAAAGAAGGCTTTGGAGTAAGGATAGGCTTGAATGTGAATTTCAGCTCTGTAATCTATCTGTGTGACCTTAAGCAAGTCACATACACACAAAAAAAAAACCTCTCTGGGACTCAGTTTCCTCATTCTTAAAATGGGAACAATAGTGACCAGATCACAGAATTCTGAAGAGAGAGTGGAAAAATATTTGTAAAGTGTGTGGTACATAAGAAATCCCAAATGCTACCTTCTGAATATTTCCCACAGACATGAAAGCTGCTAGAAATTCTTGCAGCACATTCAGCATCCTTGCCCCTTCTTAGAAAGAAAAGCCTCTGTCCCACCCCCAACCAGAGCCGATTGGCAGAGTAAGAACACCTGGCAGAGGCTCAACCAATCAGATCCTCTCTCCCTGGAATGTGAAATTGGGCCTGAGGTTGTTAGGGATGGGAGCTATGTGGTGGCCACTAGTGCTTTATGTCACGACAGAGAAGGAGATGGTTGGATGCCATCACTGACTCAATGGACATGAGTTTGAGTCAACTCCGGGAGTTGGTGATGGACAGGGAGGACTGGCGTGCCACAGTCCATGCAGTCTCGAACAGTTGGACACGACTGAGCAACTGAACTGACAAGGAAGAAAAACCAGTGTGTGCTCATCTGTACCATTAATAATCCCAAAGAGCTGATTATTAAATCATAGGGCATTTTTTGAGCCAAGATTGTTAACACAACCATTATTAAAAATTAAATTATTATAAACTTACAAGTAAATAAATTGTATTAATAACAAAGGTAATGAATACTCAACACTCATCGCTTCCTCATGATTTCCTATTATTTACATTATTGTGATGATTTTGCATCTTATTTTAAGTATGCTCTTGAGATTTCTGACATCCTTGCATCTGCAGGATGGAAACGCTGCACAAAGGTATACTCCTGGGCATCTCTGCCCACACCACCTTCACATCGGCAGCTTCAAACCAGAATATGCGTGTGTGCTTAATTACTCAGTCGTGTCCAACTCTTTGCATCCCCATGGACTGCAGCCCACCAGGCTCCTCTGTCCATGGGATTCTCCAGGTAAGAATACTGCAGTGGATTGCCATTTTCTTCCCCAGGGAATCTTCCCAACCCACGGATCAAACATGCTTCTCCTGCATTACAGGCAGATTCTTTACCACTGAGCTACAGTGGAAGCCCCACAGTGGGAATATTTACACCACTAGCAAATGCTCCAAATCGAAGTGTTTCTCCCCAACTAGAAAGCTGGCTGTTAGACAGAACAGTGTTGGACAGCAAGGAGATCAAATCAGTGAATCCTAAAGGAAATCAACCTTGAATATTCATTGGAAGGACTGATGCTGAAGCTGAAGCTCCAATACTTTGGCCACCAGATGCAAAGCACCAATTCATTGGAAAAGACCCTGATTCTGGGAAAGACTGAGGGCAGGAGGAGAAGGGGATGACAGAGGATGAGATGGTTGGATGGCATCATCAACTCAATGGGCATGAGTTTGAGCAAACTCTGGGAGATAGTGAAGGTCAGGGAAGCATGGCATGGTGCAGTCCATGGGGTCTCAAAGAGTCAGACACAACTGAGGAAATCAACAACAGCAACAAGACAGAACAGCAATGAAGAAAACTTCTAAATGGAGGGGGGGAAATGAGGCAGGGGCTACAGGCAACAGAGACAGGTGTGGAGAGAGTACGCACGTTCTCCTAGTTCCAGGGGTGGAGCTGTACTGATCTCAGATTCCAACAAAACACCCCCATAGCCTTATAGTTAATTCCTTTGTTAGGCGGAGACTAGCTCATGTTGGCTTCTGCATTCCAGCCTTCACCAATGAACAGGACATGAAAATCAATGAGAACACTGCACTCTCTCTTTTGGGGTCATTTTAATCTATTCTTAGCCAAGCTCAGTAATAAAGCCCCAGTCACTGGTCAGCCATTGTTGAGATTTTTTTTTAATCTCTGTGTAACATGCCGTGTATCCTGGAGATATTCCTGCTATTCCTACCTCATCCCCAAGAACAATTGTGCGCGAGTCTGGTTGGCTGGACCCTACGGGCTCTCTGACTTCCCAGCGGCGCTTGGTGCTGCTCAGACTGACTTTTATGTAACTACTCCAAGCTGTGTGTTAATTACTGTGACACCACACCAATGATCCAATTAGCCTTTAAATGTTTGCTTAAGAAAAACCTCTGCTCGGCACAAAGATTGGGTGGCTGGTAGGAAACTAGAACATTTGGTGTGCTAAGCGATCTGAGAGCTGGCTTTTCATATATCAGGCAGGCCCATTAGATTTTCCAGGAAGATAAACATGCTTTTAATCTTGAAATTTCCTTCAAAGAAGCAGAAACTCCAGCTACTTGCTGGTTACCCCCTTTTCTGCCTCCCTGTATCCCCACTTCCTCCATACTTCTCTTGGCTAAATTTTCTTCTCCTTTTAATAATGGTTTCCTTCCTGTCCAGCAAAAGCTGCCTTCTCTTCAAACCTGCTGGTCTTCAAGGTATTGAAATGACAGATTCTCCCTAAACAGAAAAGAAAAAGTAGTTACAGAAATGAATCCAGAGTGGTTCTCCCCCCTGCATTTGGCAGGTGAGATATCCGAGCATCTGCACAGAAAGGTAAACTTAAATACAAACAGCCCATGAAGTACACGTGGTGATTTAGAATTTTATCACCAGCTCACACACATCTCCCACCATTAACTAACGCCTTCTGGAATCCACGTAATGACTACAATGTGCATCTCAGCAGCTGCCTGACAGATTCAAGCTCAACTTCCTGTCTCATCAAAATACTAAACATATTCAAAGAGCCATTTGCACATATGCCTGAATTAGGACTTGAAAAACAGTTATTTAACCTGCCCTCTGATCGACCCAATAATCTGAAAACAATTTGGTCAACATGGAAATTGTACCTAAATATTTGACTTCATAGAGGATGGTCGATTTCCTAAGAGTCATGAGGAGATATTGTTGTTGTTCAGTCACTCAGTTGTGTCCGACTCTTTGCGACCCCATGGACTGCAGCACACCAGGCTTCCCTGTCCTTCACTATCTCCCAGAGTTTGTGCAAACTCAAGTCCATTGAGTCGGTGATGCCATCCAACCATCTCATCCTCTGTCATCCCCTTCTCCTCCTCCTTCAATCTTTCCCAGCATCAGGGTCTTTTCCAATGAGTCAACTATTCGCATCAGGTGACCAAAGTATTGGAGCTTCAACATCAGCATTAGTCCTTCCAATGAACATTCAGGATTGATTTCCTTTAGGATTCACTGGTTTGATCTCCTTGCAGTCCAAGGGACTCTCGAAAGTCTTTTCCAACACCATAGTTCAAAAGCATCAATTATTCAGTGCTCAGCCTTCTTTATAGTCCAACTCTCATATCTGTACATGACTACTGGAAAACCCATAGCTTTGACTATATGGACCAGAGTTAAAAACATCTATTTAAAAGCTCACTTTTTTCCTTCAAGTCTTATTATTACTCACAGTTGATTTCTACTCAGATAAAATCTAGATTTTCTTTATAACAAGGTTCAGCAAACCAGCCAAAACCTAAACGTAGCTTGTCACCCATTTTTGTAGGTGCTGCTAGCTCAAAGTGGTTTTCAATTTTACATTTTTAAGTTTTTAAAATCAAAAGAAGAGTTTTTCACAACGTTTGAAAATTCTTTGAAATGCAAACTTCACAGTCCATATGTAATGTTTTATGAAAACACTCCCCCAGGCCCACTCAGTTATGTGATCTGTGGCTGCTCTCACCCTTCAATGCAGAGTGGTTGTGACAGAAACTGTTCAGCAAAACCTCGAATATTTACTATCTGCCCTTTACATAAAAAGTGTGCAAACCCCTACTATGGCTCTGGAGAAGACTCTTGAGAGTCCATTGGACTACAAGGAGATCAAAAATCAGTCAATCCTAAAGGAAATCAACCTTGAATATTCACTGGTAGGACTGGTGCTGAAGCTGAAGCTCCAGTACTTTAGCCACCTGATGTGAAGAGCTGACTTATTGAAAAAGACCCTGATGCTGGGAAAGATTCAAGGTAGGAGGAGAAGGGGACGACAGAGGATGAGATGGATGGCATCACCAACTCAATGGACATGAGTTTGAGCAAACTCTGGAAGACAGTGCAGGACAGGGAAGTCTGGCATGCTGCAGTCCATGGGGTTGCAAAGAGTCAGTCATGACTGAGCAAATGAACACACACACTTTAGGAAAGAGAAATTGGCTGAGCAAGCCAAATTTGTAAAGCACACTGTTTTCCAGCATTTCTTTCATTTCTTTGTTGAGAAATGTTTCTGAACAAAGAGTGGCGAAGCAGTCACCACTTTGGGGAGTTTTGTCACCAATTACTCTACTAGATGACACATGCCGGGGGTCTTGCATGGTGCTGGTATACAGCAGGTACTAAATAAGTACTCTCACTGTTCCCTCTGTTCCCTCGGTGCCTGCCTTCCTTCACACGGGACCACCTGCACTTATTGTTTGTTGGTTTCTTTTTACTTTTGTTTCTGTCCTGAGCCAGCACTTCTTGCCCTGAAGCCTGTCCCTCCCCAGGGTCTGATTGCTCTCGAATATCCCAGGACCTTGCCTTGAGCCCGGCAAATCTCTCTTTAAAAGCTAGTTCCTCTGAAAACAATTCGGCACAATAACGTGGCCATCATGTGCTGATGGGAGATCGCAGGCATATCTATCACCAATGAAAAAGCTGTATTTATATCTTGGCAAAATCCATTCATCCTTTTAAGTGCCCAGAATCCTCCAGCAAGCATCACAAATCCACCTAACGTGCCCAGTTCTCAACTTTGTGTCTGAGTCTCTAGTTTAGCTGACAGATGTTTAAATTCCCAGAAGGTCCACACAGCCAGACAAATCCCAAGTGGGCTGCCAGAAGCCCATGGGTGTTAAGTTAGCTCTATCAGCCTAGGGCAGTGGAACCCAGACTCACAATTGCCCCTGGAGATCCTTTCTCTGGCCTTAGAAGATAATCATGGTGACCACGATACAGAAATGTAGGCGGTTCACAGCCTCACCTCCTGAGTATCTCGTGGAAGGGGGCCCATCGGACCTCTTCTTTCCGGACACCCAGCCACTGTCACCCAACCCAGCCATCTTCCCCACACCGCACACGAGGTCTTCCCTCCACACCTCGGATCCTGCTGGTTCACTCGCTGAGACTACACTTGCCTCCCTCCCTTCTCTTCTCTTCTCTCTGGTGTTTCACAGTAGCATCTTTCCTTGGCAGCTATTATCATAGATTGATGGTCACCTCCTATGAGCAGCCTCCCTTGATTCCCAGAAATCTTAGTGGAGCTACTTCTTCAGAACATTGGGTATAAACCTCTATTACAGCAAATACTGGCCCATCTTGTGATTATTTATATACCTGCCTCTTCTCTCAGTACCTTACCCCTGGAGCCCACTCTGAGCCTGCCACATGGGGGACATTCAACAATTATGTGTTGAGTGGATTAAATTCCACAGCCTGGGACTTCCCTGGTGGTCCGGTGGCTAAGATTCTGTGTTGCCAGTGCAGGGGGCCCAGGTTCCATCCCTGGTCACGGAACTAGGCCCCACATGCTGCAACTAAGACCTATCTTAGCCAAATAAATAAACAAATTTTATAAATAAATGAAGTCCACAGCCTCACTGGACTTAATTTACCTATGACTCCTTTATAAGCACTTGCTAACCTCTTAAATAGCAGACGCTCGTGTATGCTGTCCATTGGACCAGACCACAGGTTCCTCCAAGAAAGGATTATGTCTTATTGAATCGTATCCACTGCCCTGTCTGGCACAAAGTGTGTACCCCATAAATAAGCAACTCCATGCCAATTATAGTCTTTAAACCAAGGCTTTAAGTTAAAAAAATATTTTATGTTATTGAGGCAAATAAACTGAATTTATTTTTTTATTTTTACCAATTATCTGTTGATTTGCCTAGGATGGAAGCTGTTCCCAGCAAGCAGGAATGTATGAAGCACTCACACTGGTCCCTCAACAAGTCAGGGAGGAAACATAACCAAAAACAGAGACAGAGCAGTGTTCCAAAATTACTTTCTACCCACTCAACTATGTTGCCTTTTGAGAAAGCATTGGCCCTGGATGGTCTGTTTAATTAATGCCCTTTGTGTTAACTCCTTTTGTTTCTACTCAAACCACTTAACCCTGAGGGATGGAAAAATGTTCACTCTCAATTTTCTCCTTTGGAAACAAAAGGACACATTTTTTTGGAACTGTGTCTCCTTTGGAAAATTGAACCCTGCTAATGGCAACTGGGATGGAGCACACCAACCGATAAAATGAGGAAGGACTCCAGAATATGATATTTTGTCAGATCCCTTCCAGGTCTTCAGAATCTGGAGGAGGAAAAGTATCGAATTTAGCTTTTGTGTGGTCAAGTAGCAAGCAGGGAGGAGAGAGTGGTCACACTGGACACCCACACCATGTTGTGGATGAGTCCTGGGCAGAGACTGGGTAGAGGGCAGGTGGGACTCAGGGAGGGTGCCAAGGCTCTGACAGGTTGGAGAGGGAACGGGATGGGACAGCCGGCAGCATGCCCAGTGATGTGCTGGGTAACGGGTCCTCTGGGAACAAACACACAAACAAAAGGCCCTAGTGGGGAGCACTTACAATAAATACCTGCACTGTGCCGATCTCAAGCTGTCCGTGGGAGAGCGCCGCACTTGGAGCTGGGGGGATGCCTGGTGCTGGTTCTCACAAGCCAGCGTGAGCCAGTGTGAGCCAGCACACACTGAACGTCACTGTGGCCGGAGGGGCACTCTTAGCACAACAGAGGGCCCTTGGGAAAAGCACCAAACCCAAACCTGGAGCAGGGACCTGGAAAGTGAAAGTCACTCAGTCGTGTCCGACCCTTTGCAATCCCATGGAATTCTCCAGGCCAGGATACTGGAGTGGGTTGCCATTGCCTTCTCCAGGGGATCTTCCTGACCCACGGATCGAATCCGAGTCTCTTATGTCTCCTGCATTGGCAAGTGGGTTCTCTACTGATCAACAAATACTTATCAAGACCCCAGCCTCTGTCAGGCCAGGTACTAGATCCTGGGATAAAGTAGCAACCAGGTCCAGCTAGAGGCTGGAGTCTAATGGGACAGCCAACAGCCAAGTGGCACATATGTAAGTACCATAATAAGGGAGACTTGGGAACAAGCTGCAGGGACACTAACACAGACTTGAGGACTCAGGGGAAGTTCTCAGAGGAAGTAGCAGGTAACCTGATGCTGGAAGGAGGCACAGGAGCTGGGCAGGCAGGTGGCGGGCTGGAAAGGGAGCCGAGTTCCAGACAGAGGAAGCGGTAAGAGGGGCTGCATGGAGCTGGGTGTGGCCGGAGCACAGAGGATGGATGGGTCAACCACACCCTCATCCTGGATAAAACAGGTCAGAGCCCTTGGCACACCTCTGGAGGCCTCACCCACCCAGGCCATGAATCACTGCTCTTCGAGTGGGGTTATAACTCAACCCAGAGTGTCACCTTCTTGTCTCAAAGATCCCAAAGGAGGCCTGAACTAACATCTTCCTGAAGGAAGGATATGAAACGCATTTGACTATAAACTCCCGGAGGACAAGGGTTGTCATCTGTTTTCATTCACTGCCATCTCCCAGGCCTGAGACATGGTAGTCCTTCAGCAAATAATTGTGGAATGAATAAAGGAAGCAAGCAAGGAGGAAGGAAACCATTGACTTCTCTGCCTGAGTGCCTTTGCTGGCCATCTCATCAAAAACAACAACAAACAGGGACTCCCCTGGCAGTCCAGTGGTTAGGACTCTGCACTCCCCATGCAGGGGGCACAGGTTCCATCCCTGGTCAGGGAACTTAGATCCCCCATGCCACACAGAGCAACTTAAAAAACAAAAACTAAAAAAACAATAAATAACACAGGTTAGTAAACACACCTGGCACTTACATTATTCCTAAAAGGTCACCCGGTACCCTTAAAATGACCTGCTTGAGAATCAGTGTCAATCTTTAGGGGAATTCTTCATTTTGTTGTAAGTGTGGGCATTGCTTGTCTGCCTTCATTTGTAATTCAGCCTCAGAGGAGGCAGGCAACGGGGCTGGGAGAGGACGAAGTTCTCATCTCCAAGTGCCCTTCAATGTCTACTATTTCCACGTGCTTTTTTCTACCTAATAGGTAGACTGTATCTTGAAATGGAGCTGGTCAGGATCTTTTCACCTCCCATTTCAATGAGGCTGTAGTTTAATTGGAAGTAGAATAACATTTACATATATAATCATCACATCTCAACAAGAGGCAACTAAAAGCTCCTTATGAATGCATATCCTGCCACCCTGTTTCCTGAAACATCCTTAACACTGGCTAATTTTCTGTTTGGGTGACACTGATGGATTATATCAATGAAAAACTTTGTTAGAGTATGTGTCTGAGGCTTAAAAGAGACCCTGTTATAAAATGTCAGTTTTCTCATATTTAGAATGAAACTGATCATGATCCTAGGTATAGTAATAATTTATGTACATACAAATATTTAGTGCTTTTCATACTCTTTCGATCAGTACTTTCTCCTTTGAACCCTAGAACAGCTCCTCGAGGTACATCACCCCTCATTTATCAGTGAGGAAAACAGAGGCACTTCGAGGTGAGGTGACTTATCCAAGATTAATGGGGTAACAAAAACCAGTTCTTAATCCCATGCTTTTTCTACCCTTTCATGTGATAAAGCGATACATACTATGGTTTTCTAGAATTATTGTTTGACAAAAGTTTACACCACTTAGGTGCAGAGTGACACTGTTAGCAAACAAACCACAAGAGATGTGCATAAGATATTCATTGCAAGACTTCAAGAATGAGAGAATTCTAAAGGGACCATGACTCAGAGAAAGGGCTCTTAACTAAGTCTGCCTGGGTTCAGACTCAGGCTCTGTCACTAACACCTGTGTGAACCATGGGCCAGTTCCTTCATGTCACTGCCCCTGGCAGACATGAGGGGTTGTCTCTGTTTCCCCAGCCTTCCATTTTGAGGTCCTCATGAATACAAGAACACTGTCTCTAACTGCCAGCTCCCAGGGTAGCAAAAGTGATCTCACTCACTGTGGTGTCAGCGACCCTATGGACTATAACCCGCCAGGCTCCTCTGTCCGTGGGATTTTCCCCGGCAAGAATACTGGAGTGAGTGGCCATGTCCTTCTGCAGGGGTATCTTTTCCCACCCAAGGATTGAATCCACGTCTCCTGCATTGCAGGCAGATTCTTGGCCACTGGGCCACTGCAGAAACCCAGCAAAAGCAATCTAAGCTAAGCTAATCAATTCATTCCATCCCTCAGGCCATGTCATGGAGTCAGTCAAGGCCACGTGACCCACGTTAGTCCAATCAGAGGGAACCCCAGGACTCTCTCAGGGGATGCTGGGACAAAATCCTCCCACCGTGTGTGAACGAGGAAGCACCAAGTCCTAGGAGCTGCCGGCAGCCATCTTGGGTCCACGAAGGGATTCTGCCTTAGGAAGAAGGGGACACTCTGGAAGGCAAAGTGGACACATGGAGAGACCCTGGATCCCCCCCATATGCTGTTGAAACTCTGACTCAAACCTGCCATTAACTCTGACTCTTTCAGTTACTTGAAATAATAGATTATTGTTTCAGCCAATTTGACTCGGGTTTCCCAGTACAACCAAAAACACCCCAACCAATCTGCCCAAACTTCTCAGCTGTAGGACAGCAATAATAGTCACCCTCCTAAGTCTGCTGTGAGGCTCAAAGGAGATATCACACATGATTCCCGGCTCTGTCCTATTCCTGACCAGCCCTCTACTCCACCTATGGCCGGGTGGGATCATCTCATCCTCTTTGTCTCAGGTAAAGTCTGGTTCTTTGTGCTAACAAAAAAAATTCAAGTCTTTCAAAAATAAATATCACATTTAGCCTGAGGGCCCCAGATGAACCACACTTAAATGCAGGGGCTCAGTGAGGATGTGCCACTTTGAAATCGTGTTCTATTAGAAACTGCTGTAGCAGGAGGGCAGGGCTATTTTGTCATCATCACACTGCTCGACACTTCCAGGCATTTGGCGATTTTACTACCTTTCCCCCAGTGCCCCCTGGGTGGGTGTCCTTAACCTATTATGTAACGATATTTCAGGGTCTGGGAGATAAATTGCTCTCTGCGTAAAATATGGCAGTGGATCTATACCCCTAAGCTCCGATAATTAGTTTTTAATGTAACTACAGTTCTTTCGAGGAGATGTTTTCACGCTCTAAAATCTTCTTAAAAGCGTCCCTCAGGCTGAAATTAAGTTGGAAGGAGTGTCATGGAGGCCTGTGGCGAGGGGCGAGCTGGGCTCAGGTTACCAGGCAGCCTGCCGTGATTCATGGGCCTCAGGCAGAGGGAGGCTGGCCCTCCGTTCACCTCCTCGGCCAGGCCTGCTCCGGCCTGCAGCCGCCAAAGCAAAGGGCGAGAATGCACTTCATCACCCAACATGACGCTCGGAGTAATGGTTACAGATGGGTTTTCAAGAAGGGGGAGGATGAGGAAGGCGGAGGCTGGGGGCAAGTAGGGGAGGAGGGGATGGGAATGAATTCTACCTCCCCCAGAGGAAGCCAAACAGCCATGAAAACCTTTGGAGGAAAACATTTCTAAAATTATAACATCCTGTGTATGTGAAAGAAGGAGGGTGAGGGGTGAGCCCTCTCTTACAGATGGATGGTTGAGGTGATGGGTGGATTGTTCCAGAACTGGAGGCTACAGAACTGGGGCAGAGCCTGGCTCCAAGCGCTTACCAGCTATGTGACCTCGTGTGAGTGACTCTACCCTCCCAGCCTCAGTTTCCTCCTCAGGGGAATGGGCTGTGGCGATGGAACCACTTGGTCTCACTGTTGAGGGGCTTGGCAGAGGGCCTGGCGGAGTAGCTGCATCTCTCCTTACTTCTGGGGACCAGTTAGCCATGTCTGTCCTCCTGACCAAGTCATTCCTCATCTAGGACTATTTCCCAAGGAAATGACCAGAAATGTCCCATAAAGACTCATGTGCAAGGGTACGCATCCAGGCACTGTTTAAAACAGTAATATGTGGAAATGAACTGAACACCCAGGAGTCACAACTGGCTAAGTAATTATGGTGAGTCCACATATCGGGATCCAAGCAGGATGGTGCCCCCAGAGCCACACCAAGCGTGTCAACTACGGAAAGAGTCAGCTTGCACTCGCAGGATTACGGGACCTCTCTGCACATACACCCAGGAGATATTTCAATATCTGGTCATCATAATCATTAATATTTACAGTCAGCATTGAGACATATGCGCTGCTCTGTATAAACTAGATAACTAATGAGAATCGACTCTGCAGCACAGGGAGCTACTCAATGCTCTTGGTGACCTAAATGGAGGAGAAATCCACAAAAAGAGGGGTATGTGTATACATATTACTGATTCACTGATTTTTCTGCTGTACAGTAGAAACTAATACAATGTTGTATGACAACTATGTTCTAATAAAAATTAATTAGAAATAAAAATTAAATGAAGAAAAACAATTTTAAGTCAGTATTAATAACAATAAAAATTATTAAACCCTGAGTGTCCTAGACCAGTGGTCCGTAAGCCTGGGTGCACCTTGGAATCATCTAAAGAACCTTTAAAAATACAAACGCCTGAACCACACCCCAGAGCCATTAATTCAAAACCTCTCCGGATGGAGGCAAGGCACTGAGCATTACTTTTTTATAATTCCAACTGACAGCCCAAATTGAGACCCACTAAAACCTATTAAAGTAGAATTCAAAAAGTTCTCAGAAAAGATGAGTTTGACAATCAGTTCAGGACATACGAGAGGCCCCGAAGAAATCAGTTCTATTTCTGCAGTCACGTTGTTCCCAAAGGGGAATTTGCTGGCTGTCCAGCGGTTAGGAGTCGGCACTGTCACTGACGTGGCCCAGGTTCAGTCCCTGGTCAGGAAACTAAGATCCTGAAAGCCGTGTGGCATGGCCAAAATAATTACCCAAAAGAAAAAAAAAATTATTCCCAAAGAGAAAGGGAGGGAAACGTAACCAAAAAAACCCAGCAACAACAAAAGAGGTAGAAAGCCAAGGAGAAAAACGTGCACTCAAAATATGTCCTCAGCTTAGAAGACTTGCTGATGGTCACTAAACATAAAATGAGTGATGCTTATAAAGTGGTGAGGACAGAGGCAGTGACCCTTTTGTTGACCCCCAGAGGTGGATAGAACTGTGGAATTCATCCAATCTCTCTGCCAATAAGGTCCAGTCTCATATTCCTCCAACATGGAAAGAATTCCCCTCAAAAGAAAAAAGATACCACATGTGTTTGTAACTCTATTTGGAACCTAAGGGAGGAAAGGAGATGGACAAAGGGACTCTTTTCCAACTTAAAGAAAAACAGAGATTTTCAAAGAAGGAACAGTAAATCATTCATGGTAAACAAGAAAGTGAGATCCAGCATAACTGAGATCGTAGAAGATCACAGGATCATTCAAATGGGTTCAAGCGTTTAAGTCCAAATAAAAACACCCCGAGATAAAAGAAGAATTTATGGATTTAACCTAAGGGCAGCTGTCAGCATCCCCTGGAAACCAGGTTAAAATGGGAAACCTAGAGAGCGACAAATACCACTGCCATTTTCGAATAAGGTTATATCCTGGAAACTTGGGGTTGGTGAACTTGAATTTACGCCTTCACAAAATTCTTACATGAATTAGTAAATACATGGTGTGTCCAAAGTGAAAAGAGAAAGGAAGGAAAGAAGCATTGATTACCAGCAATCAACACGAACTTACTCAAGAATTCACTAGACAAGTAGATTAGGAAGAAACGCAGAAATGGTCCTATGTTAGCTCTAATCTTCCTTGGTAGCCTTATGATGAGGACACACATCATGTGCCTTGAAGACGGTAGATGGTGAGGTGAACACCCAAGGCCAGAATCTTGGTCCCTCTGTCATTCTCAGCCTCGAAAGGCCGTGGTGGTAAATGTGGGAAGGCTTGACCACCTGGGCCCACCCTCATCACAATGACATCATCTTTTAAAATTTGACATGTCTGTCTGTCTGTCTGTTTACCTATACATTTGAGGCAACTTTAAAAGGTATGTCAAGCAGGTTATTAAAAATAGAATCAGAAAATCAAGACTGTGAAAAGGAAGAAGAGATGAACATTCTAACCGGAAATGTTTCCAAGAGTGAGCGTTACATTTGACTCTGCATTTCTCAGTAGCCAAGGCAAGAAGGGAAGCATGATTAATTTCACTTCTGCTCCTAGAAAGATGATGCATTTTTATCTTGGTACCAAACCAAGAGAGAAATCTATCAGTTGGGACCTCACACAGGATACATTGACCAAGCCTATCACAGCAGCGTCTTCAGTGACGGCGCGTGCATGCTAAATTGCTTCAGTCGTGTCCGACTGTTTGTGACCTGGTGGACTGTAGCCCACCCGGCTCCTCTGTCCGTGGGATTCTCCAGGCAAGAATACTGGAATGGGTTGCCATGCCCTCCTCCAGGGAATATTCTCAACCTAGGGATCATTTTCGTCTCCTGCATTGGCAGGTGGGATCCTTCACACTAGGGCCACGTGGGAAGCCCTCAGTGAGGGTACCAGCAAGAAATGCTCAGTACACTCCGTTTAGGATGATTTGCAGAGTTTCATAAAGGGGATCCTTACAAAGGGAAGAGCAGGGTGCAGGAAGCCACAGGAGCAGTGCAATATCCTGGAGGCTGCTGGTGCTGGGGCTATTACACTCTGGGCTGGCAGAGACAACAGAGGGATGCAATCAGCCCAGAATGGGGCTCTGTCCTCTCCCACCCTCCAGGCCCCCTCTGAGCCCAGGGAGAAGTCAGAAGGAGCCCCTTAGATGCAGTCCTCACAGAGCAGCCTCCTGGGATACTGGGGAGTGGGGAGAAAGCCAAGGAGTGAAACTGGAGGGGTAAAGAGCAGAGAACTACTGTAAGTGGCTTTGTGGTTTCACAGAAAGTATAAACAGGATTTGATAATACTGCTTTTCATATAAAAAAAGAGAGAGATAAATGGAATTTCAACATAATTCAGAAAGGACATTCTACAAAGTAGATGCTAATGTCGCTTTCTGATGATGTGAAAGTGAAAGTTGCTCAGTCCTGTCCAACTCTTTGCAACCCCATAGACTATACAGTCCATGGAGTTCTCCAGGCCAAAATACTGGAGTGGGTAGCCTTTCCCTTCTCCAGGGGATCTTCCCAACCCAGGGATCGAACTCAGGTCTCCTGTACTGCAGGCAGTTCTTTACCAGCTGAGCCACAAGGGAAGCCCAAAAGTACTGGAGTGGGTAGCCTATCCCTTCTCCAGAGGATCTTCCCAACCCAGAAATCGAACTGGGATCTCCTGCATTGCAGGTGGATTCTTTACCAACTGAGCTATCAGGGAAGCCCTTCTGATGATGCAACATGATATAGAAAGAATTTAGAGCTCCCCGAGGATTGAATGGACCATGTGTGCTTTAAGTTGTATTCTAAAACTGACACTTCTCTTTTTTCAGGGGGAAGGTGATCAAAGAGTACCTAGTGTGCTGATGTGTTCTTTTGGTGGCTGAAGGAAGATCTGCTGAGCTTTAAATCCCAAAGCAGCAAGAGGCAGGGTGGGGAGGACAGTCTGTTCTGACTCAGGTTTTGCCCAGAAGGAAGACCAGGAATCGAAGAGCCGTTCATCTGAGGAGCCATGAAGGGAAACAGGAATTGTTCCTGGAGAAGACAGTTGAGAACATAACAACTACCTTCAGTATTTGAAAGACTGTCCTTCAGAAAAGTGATTGTTCAGTTCTCTGTGTCGTTCCAGAGGACAGAGCAAGGACCAATGGGAGAAGTAGATAAATTGCAGCTCCATAAAGGAGATGCTTAGACAGTATCCCCGACTCAATGCACATGAACTTGAGCAAACTCTGGAGACAGTGAAGGACAGAGGAGTCTGGTGTGCTGCAGTCCAGGGGGTCACAAAGAGTCAGGGACAACTGAGCAACTGAACAACAAAGGAAGAACTTTCCAGGACTTCAGGCTACCAAGCTAAGGAGTGAGCTACTGCGAAACAGGAGTTGGCCTCATATTACCCCAGCAGAGGCTACAGGTAGATGACAAAGGGATGAAGACAGTGGCCTGTGTTGAGTTTACTTGCTTCCGAGTAACACTTTGCTATGTGCTTGACAGGCATAGATTCATTTACTCTTCTAAGGATGTAGTGACATCATCCCCAACTTCAAAGGAGGAAACCAAGGACATGGTTGGTAACTGACAGAGCCCAGATTTGGCCCTGCTCATCCAAGTCCAGTGCATGTGTTTAAGTAGGCTGCCCAGCCCCTTCTGCCCTAGAAGGGATTCCTACTTTCAGCGGAGGGTGAAACTCATCATGCTATTCAGCTTCTAAATTTCTCCTTATTCCCAAACTGAATATAACTATGCTAAAATCCAGGGATCCTCTTGAGAGAATTAAGAATGGTGAGATCCACATGACCTGGGATGGCAGGAAAGAACTGCATTCTTGTGGGAGGGGCTGATGTGAATGCAGGTGAGAGGGGAGGATGCTCCGTGTAAGGGAACAGGGGAGAGAAAAAGGTGCAAACAGAACAGGGACTGGAGAGGAATCTGCAGTGGCTATAAGACCAGTAGAGTTGCAGCCATAAATTCAGAGCAGTTGGCTGGGCCACAGCATGGAAAGCACTGGATGCCAGGTTGGGACTGCAGATCTTATTGGGAGGTAAAAGGAAATCATTGAAAATGTTAGGGCAGGAGAGTGGCACAATGAAAGCACCATTTTAGAAAGATTAGCCTGGAAATAGGGCTTAGGTGGTGCTAGTAGTAAAGAATCCACCTGCCAATGCAGGAGACTCAAGAGACAAGGGTTTGACTTCTAGGTCGGGAAGATCCTCTGGAGTAGTAAATGGCAACCCACTCCAGTATTCCTGCCTGGAAAATTTCATGGACAGAGAATAGTGGACCCCAGTCCATGGAGTCCATGGACATGACTGAGCAGCTGAGCACACACACAGCCTGGCAGTGGGGTAGAGGACAGACTACAGCAAAGACACACTGGAAGTGGGGGACCGCAAGCTGGGAGGCCTGGGCAAGATTCAGGAAGATCAACGTGAGTAACTCAGTGTCATTTCAAGGTGGGAATTTGCCTTCTGGACTGAGAACAGGACTACAGATTAGTGCTGGTCTCCACGGTCAATGTGGTTAGCTAAATGTGATGTGCTGGGAATTCCCTGGTGGTCTTGTGGTTAAGAATATGCCTTGCAATGCAGTGGTCACAGGTTTGAGCCCTGGTCAGGGAACTAAGATCCTGCATACCTAAGACCCCACATGCCATGGAGCAACAAAGCTCACACACTGCAACTAGAGAGTCCATGCACCACAATGAAAAGATCCCTCCTGCCACAACTAAGACCCAACGCAGCCAAAATAGATAAATCAACAAATGCTGTATGTTTAGTATGCGCTCACCTTCTTGCAACAGCTAGTTAATTAAAAACACATATTAATAATTGACCTGATCATTTTCTGTGGCAGAGCTCTTGAGTCATCTTGGAAATCCCCCATGAACCACACCTCCAGGGAGCCATGCATCCATGAAGTCACCTCCCCTTGTATCTGGGCTGAGCCTGCCACTGCTGTAAACTATTCAGTTCAGTTCAGTTGTTCAGTCATGTCCGACTCTTTGCGGCCCCATGGACTGCAGCACGCCAGGCCTCCCTGTCCATCACCAACTCCTGGAAGTTGCTCAAACCCATGTCCATTGAGTTGGTGATGCCATCCAACCATCTCATCCTCTGTCATCCGCTTATCCTCCTGCCTTCAATCTTTCCCAGCATCAGGGTCTTTTCCAATGAGTCAGTTCTTCACATCAGGTAGCCAAAGTATTGGAGCTTCAGCTTCAGCATCAATCCTTCCAATGAATATTCAAGACTGATATCCTTTAGGATTGACTGGCTTGATCTCCTTGCAGTCTAAGGGACTCCCAAGAGTCTTCTCCAAACACCACAGTTCAAAAGCATCAATTCCTCAGTGCTCAGCTTTCTTTATGGTCCAACTCATATCCATACATGACTACTGGAAAAACCATAGCTTTAACTAGACAGACCTTTGTCAGCAAAGCAATATCTGTGCTTTTTAAAATGGTGTCTAGGTTGGTCATAGTTTTTCTTCCAAGGAGCAATTGTCTTAATTTCATGGCTGCAGTCACCATCTGCAGTGATTTTAGAGCCCAAGAAAATAAAGTCTGTCACTGTTTCCATTGTTTCTCCATCTATTTGCCATGAAGTGATGGGACCAGATGCCGTGGTCTTCATTTTTTGAATGTTGAGTTTTAAGCCAGCTTTTTCACTCCCATCTTTCACTTTCATCAGCAGGCTCTTCAGCTCCTCTTCGCTTTCTGTCATAAGGCTGGTGCCGTCTGCATATCTGAAGTTATAGATATTTCTGCCAACAATCTTAACTCCAGGTGTAACTTATAAGATGCAGCAGGATTGACTTTGCACCAATTCTGAGCCTCAGCCTATAGAAAGTTTGGAGGTTTCTGCTTTTTATCTCTTATGAGCCATGTAAGAAGTCCAGGATACACCATGTGGTGAGACCACAAGGAGGGCATTACAGGAAGAGAAAGGCCCTCCAAGAGAGACCACCTGGAGGAGGAATGAGCCCAGCCAACACTGAGCCCCAGACACATGACCCCAGTGGAGCTGTTGGAGCCCCAGCCCAGAAGCCTCTCTAGCTGAGCCACCAGACACAGGAGTAGAGAAGATACATATCTGCCCCAGGAGATATCAAGTGGAAGAGAGGCAGACTGATCCCACTGCATCTTGTCCAAATTCACAACCCACAGCATCATGAGAAACAGTTAAGGGCCTGTTGTTTGAAGCAACTAAATTCTGGGGGTAGTTTCCAACACAGCAATAGACAACTGAAAGCGAGATCTCCTAGACTCACTAAAAACCCTTTTCCTTGTGAGTTACCTCCCCCAACCCAAGAGGAGGGGTCCAGCAGCCTGGTTGGGAACATGTAACTCCATTCCAACCAGGCACGACTGGCTTCAGGACAGTCTAGAATCAAAGCTGCAATGTGATAGCCTTGGTCCCTGAGACTGGCAACAGTGGAGACCTGGTGCCTCTCAGGGTTATGGGAGAGCCATCCATAGCCTTGAGATGAGAGCCCAGGAATGGAGAAAAAGATGGCAGACACGACACTTTCCAATTCCTGCTTCTCCTTCCTCATGAGTCCCACTGTAATTCATGTGACTCTGAATTGCTCACACTTCCCTCGTGCACTTGGTAGCAAAGCAGATGGTATCAACATCCCTTTCTCCCTGCCTGTCCTATGCACTGGTCATCCTGGAAGAGGGAGGTATTGTGTGGCTGCTTCTAAGGCTGGAAACACATATTCAATTGGCTACTAAATGATCAGCACAGTGTTAAGGCAGCCCTGAGTCTCTCAACAAAACTCCTCCTCCCTACAATTATTGTGTGTGTAGAGCCCCACAATTCCCGAAGCACTTTCACTTATCATTAATAGGATGATGAGAATTAATATTTATACAGCAGACACTCTAATGAATGCTTTATATCCATTAGGGCATTTCAGCCTTCCAGCAGCCTTACGAGGTAGGGATGTGATTCTCCCAGTTTACAGGTGAGGAAACTAAGGCTCGGGGCAGGGGACTTGCCCGAAAAGCCACACACCCAGGAAATGGTAGAGGCAGCATATGCCCACAGGGCGCCCACACTAATGGCCTCTCTTGAGCTATTCTCTTTTTATAGATGGACGCTGCAGCTCAAGGACCACAGGGAGGCCCCTGTCCTCTCTGGTGGTGGCCTGGGACCTTCTCTGCACTGTCCCGCAGCTTCATCCCGTGGGACTTGCCCCATCTCTGGACTGCATTGGGCGAGGGGGAGGAGAATGGTCAGGTGTGGATGGCCAGGAAGGAGGGGGAAAAAGGGGGGCGTGAGCACGTCCCCATCCTGCTCCTCACCCCAGCGCACCCCCCAACACAGAACACCAGGGCCCAGTGGGAGACAGGCATCCAGCCTAAGGCAAGGAAAAGTAGGGGAATTTCAGGTCACCCAGATTACCTCTGGTCTGGCTGGACCCATTCTTGTTACTCAGAAAAACTTTCACCCAATGCCTGCATCTCTAAAAATCCAGCTTATGTGTGCCTCACATCATAAAAAAAAAAAAAAACCCATGAGAATCACCAACAGATGTTAAAATTATTGGGTTAAAGTTTGGTGGGGAATAAGATACTTACAAGGTTTAGATTAGTTGTTAATTACAAAGGGAAAAACTGTAACTTAACCGTGACAGACAGTACTAAGTAATGCAAGGCAATCTCACTGTCATGGGACAAACCAGTGTCACATGCCTCCAGGCATGACGTCCTGAGAAGACAGTGCCTGTGTTTTCCTGCCAAAAGCAATCTGAGTCTAAACACGAGGAAACCTCAGGGAAACCCAAAGTGAGAGATATTCTTCAAAATGAAACTAGCCGACATGATTCCAAATCCCAGGGTCGCACTTTACAGCACAGGGAACTCTGTTCGAGGTTATGTGACAGCCTGGTTGGGAGAGGAGTTTCAGGGAAAATGTGAAAGTCGCTCAGTCGCGTCCAACTCTTTGCGACCCCATGGACTATACACAGTCTGTGGAATTCTCCAGGCCAGAATACTGGAGTGGGTAGCCTTTCCCTTCTGCAAGGGATCTTCCCAACCCAGGGATCAAACCCAGATGTCCCTCAATGCAGGCAGATTCTTCACCAGCTGAGCCACCAGGGAAGCCTGAGAATACTGGAGTGGGTAGCCTCTCCCTTCCTCCAGCGGATCTTCCCGACCCAGGAATCGAACCGGGGTTTCCTGCATTGCAGGCAGATTCTTTACCAACTGAGCTATCAGGGAAGCCCTCAGGGAGAATGGATATATGTCTATGTGTGGCTGAGTCCCTTTACTGTTCACCTGAAATTATTACAATGTTGTTTGTCAGTTGGCTATACCCCAATATAAAATAAAAAGTTGAAAAAAAAGATCCCAAGGTCAGAATTCCCTGGCGGTCCAGTGGTCAGGACTAGGTGCTCTCAGTCCCAAGGGCCCAACCAAGGTCCCGAGTCAGGGAACTAAGATACTAGAAGCCATGCAGTGCAGTCAAAAAAAAAAGAACCAAGCAAAAATGGCAAGGTCATAAAAGGCCAAGAAAGTCTAAAGAACCATCCCAGATAAAAGGGGATTTAAAAGATAGGACAATAAATGTGATGTATGATCCTTGATTGCATCATAGACCCAAGATGAGGCAAGCAGATGGGTCAGGGGAGGTAGAAACTTACTATAAAGGACCTTACTAGGGAATTGTAGTAATTTAAATATAAACTGTGGGTTAAATAATAGCCTCCATGAATCAATGTCCCATTTCCTGATGTTGATAACCTTACTGTGGTTGTGTAAGAGAATGAATGTCTTTGTTCTCAGGGAACATACACTGAAGTGTCTATGGGCAAAAGAGGAATTGCAGAAATAAAACAAATGTGGCAAATGGTACCAACAGATGAATCTAGGTGAGACTGGTACTTAGGAGTTGTTTCTATGAGTTTGAATTATTTCCAAATTAAAAGTTTAAACATTACGCACAAGTATCACATTTGGACGCTGGGGAGAAAGACATTCTAAGGACAGGGTTTGAGCTGCGGCATCTTGCAGCCAATCCAAAAAAAAAAAAAATGCCTCCTTTGGATTTTCTTAAGGTCTCTAAATGCACGGCCATGCTCTTTGCACTCCCTGAATTGGGAAGGGGCCCCCATCCTCAGAGATGCAGCTCACTGGCCTGAAGCTCCAAGTGGCTGAAAGAGGAGCAGAGAAGTGCAGAGGGAAACCTGTGAAGCTCCGGAGACAGGAAGTAACAGCCCTCCTCCTTGACAGCAATTTGATCAAAATGGTCCCAGGGACGCTCTCGCTCACCTCTTCCCACTCCAGTGCCATGGCCCTATTTGGTTCGAGCCAAATCATCGATTTTGCTCATTACTTTTCCTATTGAACTCTTTGGTCCACAGTGGAGATCATTTGCAAATAAAGCCCAGGGTTTCCAGGGGTTTCTGAGGCAATCAACCAGGCAGGAATGCAGTCTCTCGTGTCAAATCAGCTTCTGACCATCCTTTATTATCATTTTTTAATATCAGTCATTTTTTTCTCTGTTAAAGTTGTTTCTATCCATCTCACTTTGGCATTGCCCAGACCAATCTTCCTAAATTAGCCGAGTCCTGCAGTACCCTGCCTGGTGGAGGAAAGAGGGGGAAAAAAAAAAAAGACAGACAGACTGTCTGCGGGAAAACTATTTAATTTGAGCTGGTTGCCCCTCTGAAAAATGATGTCCACATCAGATAAGGAGACGGCCAGTTTAAATTGTTCTATCAGAACCGAGCTGCCTGGAATGAAGCTCATTCCACACAATTGGAAACTGTTCTCTTCTGCTTTTTTTTTTACAAAGCAATTGCCCAACTTGAAGGCTGTTTGTGATTGAAGTAGAGGCCACAATAATTTATACAGTAAAAGCCTCTATCTAGATCAAATTGTATATTTTCCAGGTAACTATGCTGGGTAAATATTCCCTCTGTTTTATCTTTAATGCAATATCTTTATGCATTCTGTCAAGCTAACACTCCCTGGGGAATATTTTACACGCTGATACACAGGCAACTTGCCACTTATTACATTTAAGGTGGTTTGTCTTTTCAGAGATGAGAACATGAAGTGTTATATTCGCCTTCTGTAGAAGCAGTTTGCCCTGTGAATGTGCGTGTGTTGCCCTAATGGGTCTCTTCCTGTTCTAATTAATATGACAACATAGCATTGTCATCAGCCAGTATTTATGGGGCAGCCCTCTGAGGCCTGGATCTGTGCTGCGGGCTTCCATTGAAAGGTCCTATTTTATTCTAGGGATCTAGGCAACAGAAGTACACAGCTGTGCAAGGGCAGCAGTGCAAGAAGTGGGTGGCAGCACCCTTTGCTGTGGCAAAACAGTGAGACTGGCTAAATAGATTATTATATATACTGCCATTAAAGAACAAGATCAATGTATAGCGCCTGACATGTTATCATATCATGATATAATGGGGGAAATCGAAAAAAGTGGACTGAAAAACATTCCTGATGGGATGATTCCATTTTCAGGGGGAAAAGAATCTCACCATATGCAGAGTGTGTGTGTGTGTGTGTGTGTGTGTGTACATGGAGCTGTGCATGAAGTTTATATTTACATTTTAAAGTCCAGAATAATACACATCACGCTGTTAACAATGATAACCCCTGAGGACTGGGACTACAGCAGAAGGCAAAAAGACACATACTTTGTTTCAGATGTTTTTATATTATTTGAATTTTCTACAAAGAATATGCTACTTTTGTTTTTTTAAAAAATAAGGTGTATCTCTAGTTGTGTTTCTCCACCTAGAAATAACAGTGGGAATACAAGACCCTCTCAGAGTTTTATATTTTGGGGTTTGTTTTTCTTTTGCTTGTTTATTTTGTTTTTTAAGAGGGGGAATTGAAGACACACATGCCTGGTGTCTATAAAATAATACGCAGTAAAAGGTGAATAAGGTGGAATCTAATTATGTGCAAACTTAACTTGGGAGCAGGAGTCTACTTTAGAACCTAACCCTCGGAAGACTGAATTCTCTCCGGGACTTCCTGGGACCAGGGACCAAACGCCATGAGAAGAGTGGCATTTTCTGTTACAGTTCCATTGATCAGCCAACTTGGAAAGGCAAGAAGCAAACAGCCATCATCTTTCCTACACCATTTTAAAGAACAGCTGTAGATGGAATTGATCAAGCAAGTTTTAGATTCAAGATAAGCAAGTATTAAGTATGTGCTATGTGCTGGATACTATGCATGCTGCTTTCACATTTATCACCTCTTGAGTCCTCAAAACTCAGCGATGCTTGTGTGTGTACAGATGATGACTGGAGAGAGTGATACTAAGTTCAATCCCTGAGTCAAGAAGAACCCCTGGAGAAGGGAATGGCTACCCACTCCGGTATTCTTGCCTGCAGAATTCCATGGACAGAGGAGCCTGGCGGGCTACAGTCCATCGTGTTGCAAAGAGACGGACATGATTGATACTGAGTTAAAATCAGGTTAAATCCTGCAGACTATCGCGAACCCGTAGAATACCCAGTTCCCATTCCCCCTCAGGGATTTCAGAGTCTCTGAAATGTGGAGTCGTGTAAGCACCCGAACGACTAAAGACACACTTCCTTCCCATTCTTTCCTTCGCTCCACGCAGGGCTTTCAGTCTGAATGAGTGTGCGCACGGGGTTACTATCAAGGACTCTTGTCTTTTTTTGCTGGGGAGGAGGGAGGAGAAATCAATTGTCTATCATACAGCCTCCTTCCAGTCTTGGAAAGAAGTATATCCCCTCTCAGCACAGAAAGTAAAGGAATCAGAGCCTCCCTCTTACCCATCCAGGGCAGCCTGCTCAGCCAATCAGACACCTTCACCCAGGACTTTGAGCACAGAGCAAATGAGGATATACAAGAAAAAGTTAGAATTCAAATGCAGTGGCAGCAGTTGTATCTAGCAGAAGCAACAGTGTCCTACCCAGACTATTACAATTAAAACATAGTTGCTCAACTGTACTTCGATTTAAAAATAAATAGATAAAAAACAAGCAAACAAAAAACATAGTTGCTCTATACCCCAACTCATTAGGCTAGTATTACATTGGTATGAAAACCTGATAGAGACAGTACAATGAAGGAAAAATACATTTTAATCTCTCTCATTCATATAGATGTAAAATTTGTGATGCTGGAGAAGACTCTTAAGAATCGCTTGGACAGCAAGAGCAAACTAGTCAATCCTAAAGGAAATCAATCCTGAATATTCATTTGGAGGACTAACACTAGAGCTGAAGCTCCAATACTTGAGCCATCTGCTATTCATTGGAGCCAACTCATTGCAAAAGACCCTGATGCTGAGAAAGACTGATGGCAAATGCAGAAGGGGTGGCAGGGAAGAGGATGAGATGATTACCTAGCATCACCGACTCAATGGACATGAATTTTAGCAAACTCTGGGAGATGGTGAAAGACAGAGGTGCCTGGCATGCTGCAGTTCATGGGGTGGCAAAGAGCTGGACAAAACTTAGCGAATGAACAACAACGAAAATCCCAAATAGATTATCATCATGCTAAATCCACCAATATAAGAAAAGAATATTATATTACAGCCAAGTTGAGGTTATACCAGGAATTCAAGGTTGGTTTATCATTAGAAAATCAGTGAATGTATTTTACCATCTTCACATATTCAAAAAGAAAAATAAGTGATTTTTTTCATGAATACATAAGAAGCATATGATAAAATTCATTATGCCTACATGATGGAAAAACAGAATTGTAGTAAGCCAGAAAAACCAGAAATGAGAGAAGCTCCCTTAAACTGATAAAGGATATTCACTCTCACCAGATATTATACTAATTGGGAAAATGATAAGAGTTTTAAGATCACAAATAAGACAATCATGTCTACTATCACCATTTCTACTCAATATTTTAATAGAGGCCCTAGCCAGAGCAATAAAGCCAGAAAACAAATAAATAGTGTAAGGATCAGAAAGGACAACACCAAGCAGTCATTATTTGTGGAAGCTATTATTGTTCACATTAAAAGAGTGTAAAAAAAAAAAAAACTTGGGTAAATTACTGTAACTAATAAGGGAAACTGGCAGGGTTAGACAATTTTTAAAAATCAATATAAAAAGTAATTGTATTTCTATATACAGCACAGATACATTTTTAATGATACAATTTTCAATAACTTCAAAAATAGCAACTACTTACAAGTATAGCTAGCAGTTCAGTCGCTCAGTCGTGTCCGACTCTTTGCGACCCCATGAATTGCAGCACGTCAGGCCTCCCCGTCCATCACCAGCTCCCGGAGTCTACCCAAACCCATGTCCATCGAGTCAGTGATGCCATCCAGCCATCTCATCCTCTGTTGTCCCCTTCTCCTCCTGCCCCCAATCCTTCCCAGCATTAGGGTCTTTTCCAATGAGTCAACTCTTTGCATGAGGTGGTCAAAGTAGCTAGCAAAAGATACTCAAGTCATAGACAAAACTACATACCTTGAAAAAATTAAAGGAACCTAAATAAATGGAGAGATACATCATGCTCATAGTTTGGAAGACTCAATATCGCAAAATATCAAATCTATAGATTCAAGGCAATCTCAAAGCAAACTCTCAACAGATACTTTGTGTAAATTGAAAAATGATTCTAACATTTTTGTAGAAAAGCCAAGAGCCAAGATCAGCCATGAAACTCTTGAGAAGAACAAGAGGGAGCTCTTGTCCTGCCAGAAATTAAGAGCAGAAAAGAAAACTTATTATAAAGGTATTATTGCAGTGTGGTGCTGGCTTTAGAAGACACAAATAGATCAATATCTGTGCATATAGAGACATGTGGGTGATTCTAAAGGTAGCACCATAAAGCAATGAAAAAGGATAATAAGTAGAGCTGGGATAATTTGGTATCCATAGGGAAAAAAATTTAACTGGACCCCTACCTCATACCACACTCAAAAATCAGCTCTAGGCAGATTACAGACCTAAACGTAAATGGCAAAATCCTATAATAGAAGACTATCTTTGTGGGAAAAAATTATAGAGCCAGGCAGAAAATATTAACCATAAAAAGGAAAATCTGATATAACTGACCACATTAAAATTTTAAAACTTCTGCTTATCAAAGCGTATCATTAAGGGACTTTCCTGGTGGTGCAGTGGTTAAGAATCTGCCTTGCAGTGCAGAGGGTGTAGGTTCAATCCCTGGTTGGGAAACTAAGATCTCACATGACAGGGCAGCTGAGCCTGAGTGCCGCAACTAGAGAGTCCACGTGCCACAAGAGCCAACGAAGCCAAATAAGTAAATGTTTTTAAAAGAACAACTTATCATTAAGAGAGAAGACAATGAAGCCTCAGAGCAGAGCAGAAAAAAAATATGCACCCTTACAAGCAAGAAAGACTCAGATCCAGAATTAGTTTGATACAATGAAACAATGCATATTTTCTAATGGGCACAGGACTTGAGACATTTCACATAGAAGAAATCCAAATGCCAATAAAGATATGAGGTCATCAACCTCTTTTGTAATGAAGAAATTCAAGTTAAAGACACAGGGCGGGGCCGGGATGGGGAGGAAGGCGTCAGTGGGAGGGCTTCCCTGGTGGTCCAGTGTTTGAGAATCTGCCTGCCAATGCAGGGGACACAGGTTCTATCCTTGGCTGGGGAACTAAGATCCCACATGCCCCGAGCAGCTAAGCCTATGTGTCCCAACTACCGAAGCCTCCGCACTTAGAGACCAGGAGCCTCAACGAGAGAAGCTGCCACAACGAGAAAATCCACCGCCAAGAGAAGCCCATGCACCACAGCAAAGAGTAGCACCCGCTCTCCACAACTAGAGCAAGTCCACTCACAGCCATGAAAACCCAGCGCAGCCAAAAATAAATAAATGAATCTTAAAAAACAAAAAAAGCCACGGTGCACTATCCCTACACACGTAGTACACAGGCTCGGGCTGCTAAAAGTGTCCTTCTGTTTTATCATAAGGGAGGGGGGCTTGGGCTCCAGGCAGGGGCCCCCTGTCATCTCTTACTACCAGTTCTAATAATGATGGTCTCCACATGACTTAGAAGAGTATCATTTGAGAAATTAGAAATTCATTTCCCTAAACCATCCTCCAAGCCGTTTCTGACAGGCATCCTATTCAAGTTGACGTCCTACTTTATGTCACAAAGTCTCAGGATTAGAAATGCCATTCATGAAGTCTCTCTCTCTTTTTTTTCTCTAATTCTTCTTTGAAGCAACCACTTTGACCACTACTCTGGTCCCCTCGAACTTCTGTTTCCCTTCTCTTCTTAGGCTTTGTTCAGGCTACTGCAAAACTGCATCTTTCAAACTTTGTGAAGGCCGTTTGCTACAAGTACTAAATCACTTTAGCCCAATGTACACAGCATCTTTTTTGGTTTAGGTTTTTTAAAAATTTTTATTGAAATATAGATATTCATAGTGTTGTGCTGCTTTCAGGTGTACAGTAAAGTGACTCAGTTGTGTGTGTGTGTGTGTGTGTATAAATAAATAAATAAATATATATATATATATATATACTGTGTGTATGTGTGTGTGTATATATATGTGTGTGTGTGTATATATATACACATGTTGTGCTTAGTCACTTCAGTCGTGTCCTACTCTTTGTGACCCCATGGACACATAGCCCACCAGGCTCCTCTGTCCATGGGGATTCTCCAGGCAAGAATACTAGAGTGGGTTGCCATGCCCTTCTCCAGGAGATCTTCCCAACCCAGGGAACAAACCCTGATCTCCTGCACTGCAGGCAGATTCTTTACTGCTGAGCCACCATGGAAGCACATATACATATATTCTTATATTTATATATTTGATTCTTATATATCGATTCTATATATATATATTCTTTTTTAATCCTTTCCATTATACGTTATTACAAGATATTGAGTATAGTTTCCTATACTATACAGTAGGTCCTTGTTGGTTATCTATTTTGTATTTAGTAGTGTTTATATTTTAACCCCAACCTCTTCATTTATCCCTCCCCCACTTCCCCCTAGGCTACTATGCTTTTTTTGTCTGTGAATCTATTTCTGTTTTGTAAATAAGTTCATTTGTATCATTTTTTTTAGATTCCACATATAGGCGCTATCATATAATACTTGTCTTTGTCTGACTTACTTCACTTGGCATGATAATCTCGAGGTACACCTCATCTTAAAGCACATTTTCCATCAGAGCCTGCACCTGTCAGAGCCGTGAGACAGGGATCCTGTCTTATCCCCTAAACTTGCTCCAGGGACCAAGGTAGACGAGTGGCCTCAGGGGAATAGGACTCAGCCTGGCCGCCCCTCCTTACATCGAAGGCTTTCTTTTTCTTCCTTTTCTATGCACTTGTGTTTCAGATAAAGTGCCCATCTCCACGGCCAAGAAGAGGTCAAATTAAGAATGGTGCTCTTTTTAGCAACCACAAAAAGTTCTCATTTTCTCATCGAGTAAAGTTCCCTAATGGCTGATATATGAGCCCAATTTCTAACGTGTCCTGAATTGCACCATTTCCCTCTCACTGACTCGGACTCCCCGTGGGGCAGATTGCCTTGGGCACCACAGGTGCTGGGAGGAACCAGCAGGAATCATCATTTCTCCCTTCCAGGCTTCTTGCCTTTGGTATTTTAATTCATTCCGAAGTCCTAAACCTTACGAAAGAACCGAAAGAACCGAGGCATCACTGGGGTCCTTAAACTGCCCCCATCTGAATCGGATGCAGTAGCCCAGGTTTATTTAAAGAAAACCAGTTCCTCCTTTCCAGGCTAGTCTTGAGAAGACAGAGGGTAAAACTGGATGGAAGGAGGGGTTCAAGCCGTTTAATAAATGACCTAAAAAAAAATCATCATCCATGAGGTTCTTAAATCAGAGCCTCTGTATCTGTGGCTTTTAAAGACCCAGGAAGTTTATCCCCCTCCCCCACAAGCAACAGCCTTTGTACTGAGATGGATTCTGTCATTGGACCAAGAAGTTCCCAGAATGAGGTTTCTGGGCTTCCTAACCCAGAAACCGTGCATACCATGCCCGGCTGTGCCATCTCACACCTAGTCTAGAGCCACGAGACACAAGACCCGAGAGCCTGCATGCCCTAAACAGCAGCTCAACACGTAAGACACCTTAATAGAACTTTAGGATATGGTGCTGTGTGCTTAGTCGCTCAGTTGTGTCCGACTCCATGGGTCTTTACGACCCCATGGACTGTAGCCCGCTAGGCTCCTCTGTCCCTGGGATTCTCCAGACAAGAATCCTGGAGTGGGTTGCCATGCCCTCCTCCAGATCTTCCCAACCCAGGGATCGAACACAGGTCTCCCGCACTGCAGGCAGATCCTTTACCATCTGAAGCAACTGTATCTTAAACCCAAGTCTAAGCACTTGGCTCTTAAATCTAAGGACTCTCTTGGCTACAAACATTGCCATCATTCCTGGCCTGGCACTAGTACCTGAAGCCACCTGTGTATGGGCAGTAGAGGAAGTCGATGCCCTCAGATGCTCTAGTCTAGAGCTGCAGACGCTTCCCTTCTCGGGGAGAGTCATTAGTCAAGGAAATGTTCATCCTGTCCTTGAGTTCCAGAAGGTTTTCTATTTTTTAATATTTTTTGTCTGTTTATTCAAATATTTGGCTGTGCTGGGTCTTCACTGGTGCACACGGGATCTTCAGTTTCAGCATGTGGAATTTAGTTCTCTGACCAGGCATCGAACCCAGACCGCCCACATTGGGAATGCGGAGACTTAGCCACTGGATCATCAGGGAAGTGCTTCAGAGGGTTTTCTACCACTATTAAAGAAGGAATTTGCATCCCGAAAGTAGTCCCTTGCTCTCCACAGCCACCTCTTCAGAGTCCTGGAGAAATCTGAATTTGATGGACTCTGATGTAAATGAGGGTGTAAGTAAGGGTATCCCTGGTGGCTCGGTGGTAAAAAACCCACCTGCCAATGCAGGAGTTGAGGGTTCTATCCCTGGGTGGGGAAGATCCCCTGGAGAAGGAAGTGGCAACCCACTCCAGTATTCTTGCCTGGGAAATCCCATGGACAGAGGAGCCTGGAAATCTGCAGTCCACGGGGGTCTCAAATTAGTCAGATACAACTTAGCAACTGGGCATGCACACACGATGTAAGTGAACCACCTTGGGCTCAATTCACTTCTGTGAAGCTTTGAACTGGAAACAACAGGTGTCCTGTTTTGAAGAATGTCTGTGCCCTGAGCACTTGCTATGTGCTTCACATAGTGATTTTATCTTTCCCTGCGTTAAAAAAACAAAAACGAGAAACCCCGAGGCTCAGAGTGGTTAAGTGACTTGCCTGAGGTCACACAGCTGTCTGATACCTGACTCCGAGACCCCTCCCGTCCCTGGACGCTGGGTTGCCTCACACTGGGCATGCACTTTGCTGGGTCCTCCTGCAGTGGGCATCAGGGTGCTCTGAGGTCAGCCCCTCTCCCCGGCAGGAGCCCCTGTGTCCACAGCACACATTCAAACCTCACAGGGAGAGAAGAGCCATCTGGGTTTCTCTAGCACAACCCAGCTTAGCAGCCTCTGACCCGACTCAACTGCTCAGCAACCTTCCGTGGCTCCCTGTCACCATGCCCAGGAACGTCCAGGCCTCTCAGCCACGGTCCCCACAACTTCCTCCTGGCACTTCATGGTCTAGGAGCCCGGACCTGTGTCAGCCCCCTCAATCTATGCTCTCTCTCACCTCCCCTTCCGGGCTTGTGCCATTCCTTCCACTGGATTCTGACTCTTTCCATGACTCCTAATACTCACATGACCCCTCCTCCAGGCCTTCTCTGACTCCTCCCCCAGTCACTTGCCATCACACCCCACCAAAGTCCATACCCCCTGTCCAGTAACAATCTGGCTGTATGTGGCCCACCCAGCAGTATCCAGAGTATGGGGGCTGCATCTGGTCACAGCTTTGTCCCCAGGGCAGCCTTCAGCTGATTATTGGGGGTGAGGTCCAAACCTGCCCTGGGGTTGCCTGGTTTCCTAGCTTGGAGGGGGCACTGGCCCAAAAGTGGCTGTAGGCACCAGCCCCACTGAAGCCCTAAGTTTCCTCCCCTGGAGCTGCAGATGAAGGCCATGCACACAAAAGGCAGTGTGGTCGCCTCTCCTGGAACAAAGAGACGCACATGGGCATCACCCTCGGTGGCGACGGCCACCCCGAGCCCTGCCGCCCACACCACGCTGGTTGCCATGGCATGTTTCAATTAAGTGGAAGGATTTTGTGTCTTGATAACAGCAAGCACGTCTCCCTTTTGTTTGCCTCAGGTCCCTCTGGGAACTGAGAGAGGGTGTGGAGCTCAGAGCTGGTTCTCAGGGGAGGGGCAGGAGGGAGGCCCCTGAGGAGGAGACCAGGGGGAGATGGGCTGCCCCTCTGACATGCCCCTGTTCCACTGCCCTGGGACCAGCTTCCCCTGTCAGGAGGCGCCTCCTCCAGGCTGTCGCCCATGATGGGCTAAGGGCATGGGACAGTGCTGGGCAGACTGATCTGTTCTCACTCCCCGGTCGGTAGCCTCTGCTTCCATCAGGGATCAAGAGAAGGCCACAGCGGGAAACAGATGTAGAACAGGAAAATCAGAAAATCCAAAGCTGCTCCTGCCAACCTTGGATTGTGGCTGGCGTGTGGCTGGCGGTACAGGTACAGGTGTGTACTCGCGCGTGTGTGTGCTCAGTCGCTTCACTGAGCTTCACTCTGCAGCCCTACAGACTGTGGCTCACCAGGCTCCTCTGTCCATGGGATTTCCTAGGCAAAACTGGAGTGGGTTGCCGTTCCCTCCTCCAGGGCATCTTCCCAACTCAGGGATCAAACCCATGTCTCCTGCATCTTCTAAATTGCAGGCAGATTCTTTACCACTGCACCACCAGGGAAGATGGTACTCTCCTTAACCATTCCTTAGCCTGGTGTCCCACTGAGGCCCTTAGGTGCTTCCAGCCCAAAGTCAGGATCCATTTATATGGAGGACCTGCATGATGAACCCACCCATCAGCGCAAGGTCATACCTCATTTGTATTTTCATCTGAGCAGAATAAGCTAAGCAGAGACCAGGGGACCCATTTTACAGATGTGGAATTTCTGATCACAGAAGTTAGGAACCTTGGAGATGGAGCCAGGATTTGAATCCAGGTTGTTCTGACTCCAAAGTTCCCAGTATTCCCTCTCTCCAGCTGCCTATTCAACTTTCCTTGTTTGTGTACTGTGTTCAGAGCACTGGCTCAGCCATGAGCTGAGCCTTTTGGAAGTTCTGGTGGGAAATGGATGAGGACTCCAGTCTAGGCCTCACAACCTAGACCAGCGCTATCCCATCAAATAAAATGCCAGCCACGTCCATAATTTTAAATTTTCTAGTAGCCACATTAGCGAATGAAAAGAAACAAGTGAAATTAATTTTAATTAAAAAATGTCTTTAGCACATTATCCAAAAATATCATTTCAACATGTAAATGAGATAATTTACATTCTCTTTTTCCTATTAAGTCCTAGAAATCTGAAGTGCATTTCATCCTTACAGGACCTCTCATTTCAGACATGTCATCCTGTCATGCCCCGAGCCCAAGCTCCTAACCATGATGACACTTCCCACCCACTGCTTCTCAGAGCTCTTTTTCACACAAGATCTCCTTGTATCTTCACAACAAGAAGGTAGGCAGACATGGCTACTCTCTCACAGGTGGGATTGCCAACCTCCAGATGGTCTCCAGTGATCCTTGCATCTGGGTATTCACATCTTTAAAAAAAAATTAAATATTTATTTATTTAGTTGGCTGCGCCAGGTCTTAGTTGCAGCTTGCAGGATGTTCGATCTTCCTTGCAACATGCAGGATCTTTAGTTGCAGTATGCCAACTCTTACTTGCGCCATGTAGGATCCAGTTCCTTGTTGTTGTTCAGTTGCCAGGTTGTGTCGGACTCTTCCCGATCCCATGGACTGCAGCACACCAGGCTTCCCTGTCTCCCTAACCATCTCCCAGAGTTTGCCCAAGTTCACGTCCATTGAATTGGTGATGCCATTCAGTAGATGGTGCCAGTTCCTTGACCCGAGATCAAACCCAGGCCCCTTGCCTTGGGAGCACAGAGTCTTAGCCACTGGACCAGCAGGGAAGTCCCTGGGTATTTACATCTTTGCGTGGTCCCCTCCGTATGAAAGAGGGCTGCCCTGTGACACCAACAGTACATCGTAAAATGGCAGAGTGTGACTCCGAGGCTGGTCCTGGAAGCCACTCTTTTTACCTTGCCCTCTTTGGATGCTTACGCTCAGGGAAGATGGCTGCCATGCTATGAGGACCCTCAAGCAGCCCTGTGGTCCACACGGTAAGAAGTTCAGGCCTCCTGCCAGCTGCGAGCAGTAACTTGTCAGACAGGCAAGTGAGCTATCTTGGAAGGTGCGGTCTCCAGCCCCAGTAGAGCCTTGAGATGCCTGGAGCTCCAACTCAGCAACAGCCTGACGGCAGCCTCTGAAAGACCCTGAGCCAGAACCATCCCTATAAGCCAATCCTGGATCCCTGACCCACAGGCTATTTGAAATCATAATTTTTTTGTTTGAAGCCACTAAAGTTTGGATAGCAAAAATAATTAATATACCTGAGCAAGGGACTTTCCTGGAGGTCCAGTGGTTAAGACTCTGTGCTTCCACTGCATGGGTCTTGGGTTCGATCCCTGGTGGGGGAATTAAAATTCCACATGCCACAAAGTGTGGCCAAAATAATAAATATACATATACAACGGGACAGTCTAGGACACCTACCCAGGCTAACTCGTCTCAGAAATCACAAGGCGGAGCAAATTCAACTCTGTACTGAAGAATCTCAGCTCTGATATGGGCCCTAGGGACCCCCCCACCCAGCAGCCCTCCCCCACTACAGGGGCCCTCCCCCACTCCTCTGTCTCTAGCTGCCGCTCTTCCTTCAGACACTTGGCACCAAATTGCTTCGTGACACATTCATTCTCTCCATCACCCTGGAGGAATTACGATTTGGCTCATCTCAAATCACAGGTCAGGCGAGGCGGAGTGGCAGGGGCTGCAGCCAAGCCGGCAGAAAGGGTGTATCTCATGGCTCAGGCCTTCCAGCTATAAAAGAGTAACCCTTCACCCCAGCAAACTCCTGCTCTCTCTCACCAATCTCTCTCCTGCTGATGTCTTTTCACCGATTGCTGCTGGAAAAGCCAAGGCTCCCTCTTAAACTCACTCACCTGGCCCACCTCCAGTTCTGAGGCAGCAAGTGTGAGAAATAGCCCCATTAGTGCACACCGTGGAAACTCCAGGGAGAGGGGCGCATGCGCATGGGAAAGAGCCCACCCCCCAGCCCCTACACCCACCCTCCAGTCTCCTCGGCTTTGAGGGACCCTGAGTCTTTCATCTTTCAGGCTCGGGGGAGGGATAAATCAGGAGCTTGAGATTAACACAAACATGCATGCGTGCATGCCCCGTTGCTTCAGTTGTGTCTCTTTGCAACCCCATGGACTGTAGCCCACCAGGCTCTGTCCATGGGAGATTCCAGGCCAGACTACTGGAGTGGGTTGCCATTTCCCTCCAGGGGATCTTCTCGACCCAAGGATTGAACTGGCGTCTCCTGGGGCTTCTGCAAAGCAGGCAGATTCTTTACTGCTGAGCCACCAGGGAAGTCCCTAACATACACACATACCACTGTATAAAAGATAGATAACCACCAAGGACCTATTGTAGAACACAGGGAACTCCACACACTATTCTGGGATAAATTATATGAGAAAAAAATCTGAAAAAGAATGATTATATGTATATGTGTAATGGAATCACTTTGTTGTACACCTGAAACTAACACACTGTAAATCAACTATGTGCCAATAAAATTTTTAAAAATTAAAAAAAAATGTAAATAAAGTATCTTTAAACATAAGCCTTACAGGCTTGGTATTAACTTCCCACTCCGTTTCCTTCAGGGTCTCCTCGAAGGATGGGGCCGGGTGTGCAGGGCTGTGTGTTAAGCGGCCTTCCTTCCCCTTGGACTTAGTATTGAGCAGGTACTTCCTCGTTCCTCCCCCTGGCGCCTCCACTTCCACTGCCCAGCCCTTCAGGGACCAACCTTAACAGCCCCTCAGCTTAGAGGGATGAGTGGCGAGACTGCACCCTCGAAACAGGAACCTTCAGAAATCCTCTCACCTCATGGAGTGTGGACTCAGACCTCACAGCCTGGCTGGCAGGAGGGCACCGCCACTCATGTGTCCGTTTATCCAGCAGGAATGTCTCGAGGGCTCTCCTCAAGACAAGGTGCAGGTGCCAGAGCAGCTGCGGGGGCACGGAGATGAGAGGCTCAGGTGTGTCCTCCATCTGGCCGTCTGCCCAGGTGTGCTGTCATGAGGCCATGCAGGTGACGTGCACACGTGCACTAAATCAGGTGGGGGCGTTTCTTGATTTTGTTAGTCTAGTTAATGAGTCATCTATTTAAGATTTTACTCAACGTATACGTTCTCTGTTTTTTTGCCGTTTTGAGTTGTTTTACTCCGAGTGTATTCTCCACACTGAAGCCAGAGTGAACCTTTCGGAGCCCAGATTACTTGCTTCACCTCATCCACAGCCTAGAAGCTCCATGAGAGTTGGAACTGTATCTGGTTTTGCTCACCGAGACCAGTTCCTTGTACATAGTATTGATACCTGCTCAATAAACATTTGTTAAATAAATGAATAAATTAGGAAGGTCCGTATAGTCAAAGCTATGGTTTTTCCAGTAGTCATGTATGGATGTGAGAGTTGGACCATAAAAACAGCTGAGCACCAAAGGATTGATGTTTTTGAGCTGTGGCATTGGAGAAGACTCTTGAGAGTCCCTTGAACTGCAAGGAGATCAAATTAGTCAATCCTAAAGGAAATCAACCCTGAATATTCATTGGAAGGACTGATACTGAAGCTGAAGCTCCAATACTTAAGCCACCTGATGCGAAGAGCCAGCTCATTAGAAAAGATGCTGATGCTGGGAAAGAATGAAGGCAGGAGGAGAAGGGGATGACAGAGGTTGAGATCATCAGATGGCATCACCAACTCAATGGACATGAATTTGAACAAGCTACAGGAGAAAGTGAAGGAGGGAAGCCTGGCGTGTTGCTATCCATAGGGTCACAAAGAGTCGGACAAGACTGAATGGCTGAACTGAACTGAGGAACTCCAGACCCTTGCTTCTGAAAATAAATGCCCTCAAACCCCGCCCTTTAGCATTTCTCCACATATCGGGTCCTCTCTCCAACCTCAGTCTCCCATCTTTTAAGGGGGTTATTCTTTCCTGGCCTGCTGAACAGGGTGATTTGTGGACTCACATAAGTCACAGGAGCCCTGCAATGTGGTGCTTAAAAACATGGCTTTGGGGAATCCACCTTGCAGTCCAGGGGATGCTGGTTCGATCCCCTGTCAGAGAACTAAGATCTCACATGTCATGGAGCAGCTGAGCCCGCGTGCCACAACTAGAGTCCAAGTGCTGCAGCCAAGGATCCTGCATGATGCAACATAGATCCCAAATGCTGCAACTAAGACCGATGCAGCCAGATAAATAAATATCTTAAAGATCCAATTATTTTTATAAAAAATGGACTTTGGTGTCTGAAAGACCAGAGTGGGGATCCTTATTCAGTTCCCACTAGCTGGGCAGTGGTTACTCTGCTGGCATGGCTTATAATTAATTGCATGAGACTCCTTCAATATTTGCACCTGTTCATTAATGTATCTCCTAACATCTTCGAGACTTTGTGACACACTGATTTTGCACCCCTTAGAGTGTCAACATCTAAAACAGGTATTCTCTTTTACAGGGAGAGTTTTCACATTTATTCTCCCAGTGAAGACTATTACCGTCTGCAATTCATGGGGTCGCAAAGAGTCGGACACGACTGAGCGACTGAACTGAACTGAACTGAAGACTATTATCCCCACTTCTCAGATGATGAAAGTGAGGCTCAGAGAGGTCACCTGACTTTCCCAAAGCCAGGCAACTGAGAAATATCATACTCACCACCCAAGTCATGCTGCAAAGGGGATCTAGGAATCCCCCACCGTGGGGAAAGGGGTCTGCCAAGTACGTGGCACAATGCCACACACAGAGTAAGCACTCAAACTGCAGACACCACTGGCTGCCCAGGAAGAGAAGATGGTGGTCCTGTGCCCATCACCCCTCCACTGGTGCCAAGCCTGGAGTGTTTGGGAAGTACTGGTCATTGGCAAGCACTCTCTCTCAAAGGACCCAGCCTCTGTCCCTGTCAGTCCCACTGCAGCTCAGCGTGCCCGTGTGCAGGTTCTGTCCTGCAGGTGGACCCCCAGGGCACAGAGGCTCCTGCTGTCCTCAGCCCTCCACAGGGGAAGAAGGCTAGCTACACCAATGGACCCGAGCCCCCTCCCCAGGCCTTGGTCTCTGCAGGGACAGGTCGTGATCTCTAGCAGATCCAGGAGTTCTCAGCCCAGAGAACCCGGGAAGCCTCACCCTCCCTCCAGGCCGTTCGCCTTCAGCTGCAGAGAGAGGGCCTGGTGGGCTGAGCTACTGTGTGCCTGGAATCACACGATAAGGTCCCCATAGAGGAGCCTCCCTGGGGTCCCATTGGAAGGGTGGAGCAGTGGGTGTTGGATGGCTCAGCGACCTCATGAGGCTTGCAGCTCACTAAAATAATTCAAGTTACAATCTGAAACGCCTGGCTCCTTGGCACACCGGGCTGGGTAGACTCATCCTGCCCCTGAGTGGGCCCAGCCACCCCACGCTGCCCACACCTCTGCCCAAAAAAGAACGGTTCGTTATTTGTTGCAGGGGGTCAGGAGAAGACACACTTTCACTCTGCATTCTTTGGTCAGAATTAACCAAGCACGGCGGCCCAGGCCACCACCTTCCCCGTATTAGGTCCTCCATTTCCCTAAAGCACTTGTCCCTGGAAAAGCAGAGAGGAGAGGGAGCGCTAGGTGGCCCAGCCACAGAGACCGCCCTGTCCATTACTAAAGGGCAGGACTGTCCTCGGTGTCGCCGAGTGAACGCTGATGACTGTCTCTCCCAGACTTCTCCTTCCTTCACCAGTTCTTCCCAGCTTAGAATGCAAGTCTGCTTTCAGCCAAGATGCCTGTATATTTACAGGAAGAACAGGAGATGGTTTGCCTGGTGGTTAAAAGTACTACCTCAAATAACAAGTATTGGCAAAGATGTAGAGCCACTGAGCCCTCATACATGGCCGGCGGGTTGTGAAATGGTGCAGCTGAATGGAAAACAGTTTGGCAGTTCTAAAAATGAAAAACATAGAATGATCATATGATTCAGTAATTCCATTCCTAGGTATATATCCAGAAGAACTGAAGGCAGGGATTCAAAGATCATGTTCACATCATGTTCACAGCAGCACTATTCACAATTAGCCAAAGCTGGGCAAAACTCAACCAGCCCCATTTGCCCATTGATTGATGAGTGGATAAACCAAATTCAGTCTATCCAATGCAAAGGACTATTTTTCAGCCTTAAGAAAAAATGAAATTCTGGTATATGCTACAGCATGAAGGAAACTTGGAAATATGCTAAGTGAAAGCAGCTGGACACAAGAGGACAAATGTTGTGTAGCTCCACTTTCACAAGGCACCCAGAATAGAGAAATTCATAGAGACAGAAAGGTGGGTAGTGGTAGCCAGGGACAGGGGAGCTGGGGGCAGGGGCACGGGGACTTAATGTTGAATGAGTTCAGAGTCTCAGCGCCGGATGATGAGAAAGTACTGGACATGGATCATGGTGGTGGTGGTGGCCCAACATCACGGCTCTGTTTAATGCCGCTGAATTGTACACTTAAAAATGATTAAAATGGTTTTAAAAAGATTGCTGTCTAGAAGTAGAAGGTCCTTTCCTTTCACGGTTCAGTTTCATTTTTTATTCAACACAAGTTCCCTAGGAAGTGGTTCCAGGGCAGAATGAAATCAAGGGTTCTGTGTTCATAAGGAGTTCACCTTCACGTGGATTCAGGGCACAGACACTTAGATCACAATGCTAATACAGGGAGGCCATAACAATGCTGTCTGGGGAGTTAAACGCAAGGCTCAAGGAAGAAGGAGCCTGCAGGACACTAGCCCGGCTCCCACTTGAAATCTCTCCCCAGGTTTGGGGGGTTGGAGACAGCAGAGGTGACAAGCTGGCCCCAGCCTATTCATAGGGGATGAACAGAGGGAGAAATGGGGGGCAGTGGGGCAGCCAGGGGGGCTTGGCAGGTCTAGAGGGACTCCTCTGCCCTCAATCTAACCCTTCATCCACCCTGTCAAGGAGGGCTGAGGTCTGCTAGCTGCATGAATGTTACCAGTTAATAATAAACAGAAAACAAAGGTGAAGAAAAGCTAACACTTAGTGAGTGCGTCCTGGCCAATCACTGTACCAAGAGTTCCACCTGAGTTTTCTTGTCCAATGCCCCTCCCACAGCCCCAGGAGGTAACTGAAATTATTATTATTTTACAAATGAGAAGACTGAGTTTGGAGAGGAAAACGTATCCAAGGTCACAGGTGTAGAAAAACAAACTGAATTGACAACTTCGTGCAGAAAACATTTTTCTTTTCTTCTCAAAATGAGTCGGGCATATGCCTGTGGAGTAAAAAGAAGTAGACTGTAGGTGGTCTTTTGAACCCTAAACGACCCTCCCCCATTAGTCTATCTTCAGAGCTGAGCTCCAAGGACCCCAGCCAAGAATGCGGGACAAACTTATCACCCTGAATTATCTATGCACTTAGGTCTTTGTCAGGTTTTGATGGCTCTGATCTAGGATGGGGTACGGGTGGGAGGTATGCAGGAGGAGCCCTGGACTGGACTCAGACCCCCTCTGCCCTCCTTCTGGAAACAGCGGTCAGCGAGGGCTAGAAGATGCTGATGCTGGGAGACGATCTCTAATACAGATGCTGGCCCTGGTCTCGGGCTGCATTCATGGGCATGCTCTCACTTGACTCCTCGAGAACCTTGTGGAGTAAAGCAGCATGTCTTACTTTCTCAGATTGAGAGCTGAGGCTTCAGAGGGGCAAAACAACTGGTCTCAGAGTTCTAGAGTGAGCACAGAGCCAGCTACACAATTTTTGAGGCCAGTGCAAAATGAAAACGCGGGGTCCCCTGTTCAAAAGTGAGTCAGAATCTTAAGATGAGGACAACAGGAAACCAGACGCGGGGCCCTTCTGCACATGGGAACCGGCTACAGGCCGGTGAAGTCAGTCCACGGAGTCAGAACTGAGCCAGGACTTTCTGGGCGCATGTTCCAGAACCCAACAGCTGCCTCTCCTGGCCCCTAAACACAGCTACCCTGAGGTCCCTGGGCTGCTGCCCCCAGAGTGGGAAGGGTTCTGTGAAGCGAGACAGTGAGTAAAGACCTGGACAGAGCCGGGTCACAGACTCCAGCCCCATGTCGCTGATCAAATTAGCTCAATTCAATTGTGACTCTCTCTAATTACAATCCTTTTCTAGGAATAAGAGGGCCAAACTGAATTAGGAGGGGGAAACAGCCCATACTTTCATTCAGAAAAAAAAAAAAATGGAATAAAAGCAAAATTAGATTTTACTCTGTGGGTCCTGGATGAAGGAGCCAGAGAACCTCAGCTGAGGCTTGCCTCTGCCATTTCACCTTGTGTGGCTACCAAGAGTTAAGGCACCTTTAGCCTCAGTTTCCTTATCTGTGAAATGGGGACAAAAGAACTATTTGGGGAACTTTAATGAAGATAGATGATGTTCAGTTCAGTTCAGTTGCTCAGTCGTGTCCGACTCTTTGCGACCCCATGAATCATAGCACGCCAGGCCTCCCTGTCCATCACCAACTGCTAGAGTTTACCCAAACCCACGTCCATCGAGTCGGTGATGCCATCCAACCATCTCATCCTCTGTTGTCCCCTTCTCCTCCTGCCCCCAATCCTACCCAGCATTAGGGTCTTTTCCAATGAGTCAACTCTTTGCATGAGGTGGCCAAAGTATTGGAGTTTCAGCTTCAACATCAGTCCTTCCAATGAACACCCAGGACTGATCTCCTTTAGGATGGACTGGTTGGATCTCCTTGCAGTCCAAGGGACTCTCAAGAGTCTTCTCCAACACCACAGTTCAAAAGCATCAATTCTGCGGCGCTCAGCTTTCTTCACCGTCCAACTCTCACATCCATACAGGACCACTGGAAAAACTATAGCCTAGACTAGACGGACCTTTGTTGACAAAGTAATGTCTCTGCTTTTTAATATGCTATCTAGGTTGGTCATAACTTTCCTTCCAAGGAGTAAGCGTCTTTTAATTTCATGGCTGCAATCACCATCAGCAGTGATTTTGGAGCCCAAAAAATAAAGTCTGACACTGTTTCCACTGTTTCCCCATCTATTTCCCATGAAGTGATGGGACCGGATGCCATGATCTTAGTTTTCTGAATGTTGAGCTTTAAGCTACCTTTTTCACTCTCCTCTTTCACTTTCATCAAGAGGCTTTTTAGTTCCTCTTCACTTTCTTCCATAAGAGTGGTGTCATCTGCATTTCTGAGGTGATTGATATTTCTCCCGGCAATCTTGATTCCAGCTTGTGCTTCTTCCAGCCCAGTGTTTCTCAAGATATACTCTGCATATAAGTTAAATAACCAGGGTGACAATATACAGCCTTGACATACTCCTTTTCCTATTTGGAACCAGTCTGTTGTTCTGTGTCCAGTCCTAACTGTTGCTTCCTGACCTGCATACAGGTTTCTCAAGAGACAAGTCAGGTGGTCTGGTATTCCCATCTCTTTCAGAATTTTCCACAGTTTATTGTGATCCACACAGTCAAAGGCTTTGGCATAGTCAATAAAGCAGAAATAGATGTTTTTCTGGAGCTTCCTTGCTTTTTCGATGATCCATCGGATGTTGGCAATTTGATCTCTGGTTCCTCTGCCTTTTTACACCCTCCTATTTAATTTCAGGGGTGTCATGGTGCCCTAAGGTACGGGCATAGTATCCCTGGAAGTGCCTAGAAGTCAAGTTAAGAATGGCTAAAATAAGGACTGTAAAGGCACAATGCAACTAAAATACTTGTTATTTTGTGGGATTTCAGGCCGCTGTAATATGAACACATTGAATTCAAAAGGCTTTTTGAAATATTCAGACTTTTAAACAAATAAGCCAGAGGACCTGTGCATTATTTTATTCTGCTCTAGCATGAATATTTCATAAATTACATGCAATTATTAACAACACTAGCAAATTAATTACTGTCAATTCATATTAATAAAATTGCATTTTGTCATAAATAAAGTTAGTTTACTGTGCGCCATCAGTCTCTGAGGTATTCACATTTGTCAATTGTCCTCTACTTCAGGCTAAAGCAAAAGTAATCAAATAACTAATTATTGTACTAAATGTAGCACTGCTTTCCCGTCAATGGAAACTCACATTATTTATAGCCCTTAGGACTGAATATTCAAATCTGTGTGAATTCTAATGCTAAGAGGAACTTTTCAGCCCTCTCCCTTTCTACATGCTCCCTCAGCCTCCAACCTCGGCCGCCTGTACCTTGGAGAAGATGTCTCAGCAAGAAGTCGGTGGTCACTCTGCTGAACAGGAACTCAAAGTTTGCAGGAACTACTGAAAGCATCCCCAGTGCCAGAGGCCAGTTACCCCGTGCCACGTAGGCTTCCTCTACCGTTATTCATTCTTATAAATAAAATTTTCTTCTTTCAATAAAAGCTCCAGAGCTGTAACCTGAGATTACAACCTGATTCTGTGTTCCTGTGTCCTTTTCAAAGCCTGGGGGTTGGCTGATCAACATGAAATCAAATAACAACAGTGACGATGGTATTTGCAGTGACCCTAGTTCCAAGCAAGGTCACCTTCATGGATTCTGGGTGGACATACATTTTGTGGGGACCCTACGCACCCCAGTGTTGAGTGCACTTCTCACTGTGACACAGGGGTATCTAGTCCCGTAGGACACAGGTGCTGGCCTGCACCAGGCCCCCGGCTGGGCATGGAGTCATCCAGTGCACATGAGACAAAGCCCATCAGAAAGCAGCATGTGAACCCCAGGGGATCCCCAGGGGAAAGTGAGGTAAGCCACACAAACACCCTAAAAGAGAAGTACCCCAAATAGCACCTTCTTAAAATAAAAACTCCAGATGGGAGGTTTTTATTGCAGGCTGATACACATGTGAGAAAGACTCATCATTTCAGTGAACATTCCCCAAACAAGGAGAAGTCAGCCCATGTCAAACAGGTGATTTCCATCTATCCAAAAAGGACAAAGAGTCTTCGGTCATCCTCAACAAAGAGAAAACACTGGGACACCAATGAGAAGTTGCAGGGACATGTTCTCACCAAAGGGAAACACCTCTGGGTTGAAGCATCCTGGTTCATGTAAAAAACATGTCTTGAGTGGACACACACCAGGCAGGAGTTTAGTGGACACCAGACAGGACCCATCAGGCCATTGGCAAGCCAGGGCCCTGGGGCAATTGGACCCGTAGGAATCAGCATCATTGAGGACATACAGTGGTGGAGCAGAGAAGAGCCCCAAAATACACACACACACACACACAAACCTCAAGTCTAGGTTGCTTTGGAGCAATCCCAATACATGAGCCTTTCACTAATTGAAATGAAGAACTTTCAGGCTGCTACAACACTAGCTCATCTGCTGGAACCCATGCATTTTCCAGAGAAGGGAACTGAGACTTGAAGAGGCAGTCAAGCCCAAACCACACAGCCAGTTAGGGGCAGAAAGTGAAAAAGGCATTCAGTCGTGACTGACTCTTTGTGACCCCATGGACCGTAGCCCACCAGGCTCCTCTGTCCATGGGATTCTCTAGGCAAGAATACTGGAATGGGTTGGCATTCCCCTCTCCAGGGGATCTTCCCAACCCAGGGATCGAACCTGGGTCTCCCACACTGCGGGCAGATTCTTTACCGTCTGAGCCACCAGGGAAGCCCAGTTAGATGCAGAGCCCACCCTAAAACTCAACCCCTGATTCCCAATCCTTGGCTCTCTTTTTCTCTTCCCATCCCATTCTGCTGCTTCTTCCTAAGAAATGTCTTCTTCTCCAGAAACAAAGACCAAAAAAAGCAGAAGCAGACAGACACACAGACACATACATGCACACACTCATGCATGCACACACACTTGTCTTAAAGTCAGTAAAAATAATTGAATACGGGAAACCAAAGTTCAACATGACATTGTCCTTAATTAATGATGTTCTCTTTATATTTTTCTCTCTTCAAATTTGCTTTTTAACAACAGGAAGAGTTAAGTAGAATGACTATATTAACTTTGAATTTCTTGCCTTTTAATCGTTGGTGTCACCACCTTCATGTGATTCAAATTTAGTTACTTTGCATCTAATTGAAGCACCACACAAAAAAATGGTAATTTGACATCCAAAGCAGGAGTGAGGGGAGAGCAAAGAGGGGACACATTACTTAACTTCGTGATGATAATTATGTGAACACAAAGACGCTAACAAGAACATTCTACATTGGATATCAGCCAGAAAAATTAAACCTATGTTACTGCTTCAATACATCTGAATACTAGGAATTGGCAGAAAAACATCTATTCTGTGAATAATAGCCTCTACAGTCCCAGAGGACAGCAGTACATGAATTTTTAAAAAAAAAGAAAAAAAGAAAGAAAAGATAAAGAAAAATAGTCTGGAGCTTTTTCCAAAATGGTGCTAATGCGCCACTGAAACTTAATTTTATAATTTACTGGCAGTCAAGATGGCAGGAAATAAAATAATTTGCTATATTCTGCGCAACAAACCCTGCTTTTCCTGAGAAGGGGTAATTATCCCCATGGAAAAAAAAAAAAGAAAAAAATACGCCATCTCATATTAGGCTAAAGTCTCATCAAGAAGAGAAAAAGTGCCTCATTACACGTAATTACCAGGGAATTAGAAACATCATTTAACTAAATGAGCGAATAATGCTCAGGATATTGAAGAAACTTGCCTGCACTTCTGCAAAGCACTCTAAGTCCCATTACAAAAATTGCCCCTCTTTAATGGAATAATTTTAGGCCTTGTCTGCCTTGCTTTAAAAATAAAGAGCCTCCGAGAGGCAGAAAGAGGCTGAAACTGCCATAAACAACTGTTGAAAGGGACTGAAGAGAAGGCGCTGTCTCTCCTGGAGACGGAGACTCAGAATGACTCATAATCTACCGTAATCATGAAAATTAAAGCTGAGGACTTGAAAAAAGGATTACCCCTTTTTTAATTGTACTTCCTCAAGACTGTGATGTACTTGTGAGGATGGATTAGGGAGAAGAGATGAAAGATTTTCAGGTTTGGGTCCAGCCTTCCTGCTCCAATACAAAATCAGTTACAGCTATTCAGTGTTCTCTTAAAAACATAAAACTATAACATACCTGTAGATTGATGTCTATTGTGACTTAATGCAATGATTTTTTCAGCCATTCAAAAGCCTCCTGGATTTGCCTGAGATCCCCTCCCCGTATGCCCTTCACTTTTAATATTTGTCCGCATCAAAGCAGTGGATTTAATGTGACCACTCCAATGTTGTTTTTTTGTTTTTTGTTTTTACTGTTTATTTATTAATTTTGGCTGTGCTGGATCTTAGTTGCAACACACAAGACCTTCATTGTGGCATGCAAGCTCCTAGTTGCAGTATGTGAGGTCTTAGTCACCTGACCAGGGATAGAACTCGGGCCCCCTGTACTGGGAGTGTGGAGTCCAGTCCTTCACTGGGCCATCAGGGAAGCCCCTAACCACGCCAACTTCTTGCAACAATAACCTTTATTCATACAGGGAACCAGAAGAAGAACATGTACTGATCCTGGTGGCTTCATCTGAGTTTCTTGACTTTATTGTTTTTTTCAGTTTACAATACCTTCTCTTTTTTTAAATTTATTCTTTTTAATTGGAGGATAATTGCTTTACAATGTTGTGTTGATTTCTTTCATACATCAACATGAATCAGTCAAAGGTATACACATGTTCCCTCCCTCTTGAACCTCCTTCCCACCCCACCCTTCTAGGTTGTCACAGAGCACCAGGTTGATCTCCCCGTGTCATATAGCAAATTCCCACTGGCTATCTATTTTACATATGGTAATATATCTGTTTCAAAGCTACTCTCTCAATTCATCGCACTGTCTCCTTCCATCACTGTGTCCACAAGTCTGTTCTCTCTGTCTGTGTCTCTATTTGTGTATTGTGTCGTGTTCATCGCTCAGTCATGTCCGATTCTTTGTGACCCCATGGACTGTAGCCCACCAGGCTCCTCTATCCACGGAATTTTCCAGGCAAGAATACTGGAGTGGGTAGCCATTGCCTTCTCCAGGGGATCTTCCCAACACAGGGATCAAACCCAGGTCTCCTGCATTGTAGGCAGATTCTTTACCATCTGAACCACCAGGAAAGCATCTCTATTGCTGCCCTACAAATAGGCTTAACAGTACTGAGTTTCCTGACTTTAGAGCAAGTTGAATTCAGAAAGGAATTGAGATTCTTAGAAAACAGTCAAAGAAGGAACTAGAGAAGCCACTTTTAAGAAGAAACCAGAGTCAGGGTACTGTAGTATCACGCTGAGGACCCCGCCCCAGGACCCATCGAGGAGCTGCCCCAGAGTGAGGATCAGCCCCTTCCCTGAAATAGGCACAACCAGAGCAACAAAATGTACCATTCCTTCTGCTGTGGAGTTTGGGGCATTGACAACTGCAACCCCCCTCCCATTTTGCCAGTGAGGAAGCTAAAATCAGCCCAAGGCCACAGAGCTCCCCGATCAGGTTCCCTGTGACCAAGTCCAAGTTCTTGCATACAAATCACAGTCACCACTCAGCTGGGCAGGAATGGTGCTCCTACTTAAGCACCATGTCAGAATCCTCTGTCCTTTTGGAGATTCCATGGTCCACATGCATTCCTTCCTGGTACAGCCCTCATGAATGACAGTAAGAAGAGAAAAGGACAAAGAACCAGCACTGTGAGCATGCTGGTGGTAGGCAGCATGTCCAGGTGGTAGGCAAGGAGGGGCGGGTGCTGGGTAGGGAATGGCTGAGCCTGATCTGCCTCCCTGGACCCTGTGGACATGCTCCTCCAAACCTCTTTGAAGTCCTAGGGCCCGCAGCTAAGGAATCAAAAAATAATGAAAGGCAGAATCCTTGATGGCACAATGGATAAGAATCCACCTGCCAATGAAGGGGACACGGGTTCGATCCCAGGAAGATTCTACAAGCCGTGGAGCAACAAAGTCTGTGCACCACAACTACGGAGCCTTTGAGCTGCAACTACTGAAGCCCATGTGCCTAGAGCTTGTGATCTGCAACAAGAGAAGCCACTGCAATGAGAAGCCCATGTACCACAACGAACAGTAGCCCCGCTCGGCACAACTAGAGAAAGCCTGAGCGAAGCAACAGAGACCCAGTGCAGCCAAAAATGAATACATAAAGAAAATGGGCAGAGGATCTGAACATTTAAAAAGCAATAATAACGAGAAGCAATTGGTTGGTTTTCTGAGGGATGAGAACGGCTTCATATAGATAAAGTTCTGAAAAGAGAAACCACTTTGGGGGAGAAACCACTAAAGGGCAAAGTTCCTGGGCTTCTCAAGTCCACCATTTAACTCCAAGATGGAACTTGGCCCTACTGAGGTTTCCAGATGAGACAAAGGAACGTTGACGTCTGATTCTAAGCTAACAGAATAAAGTAAAAGGACTGAGGAGTGACAGCTACTATCTATTTCTTCTAAAGATGAGTCAGACTAACTGATCTACCCACTAAGATCATACAGTTGATAAGAACACAGATTCCCCCTGCTTCTAAAACCATTTTCACAGGACACGCAACCCTCTCCCATGAGAATTATTAACAAACAGTATTAATAATAACCCCACTCACTGTGGCTTAGCTCTTCAAAATGTTTTTCAAAGTGCTTTCACAGCTGTTATTTCCAATGAGGTAAGTCAGGATGGCACAATCTCCATTTCACACCAAAACATGAAATGACCTGAACAAAACCATCCTACCATCAGACAACCAAGATGAGTGGCTCTTCTTCCTGACCTGGTGATCATAATAGTAGTGCTGGTAGAATAAATTCTGAGAGATGACCCACTTGGCCTAAGATTTGCAAAAACAACCCCTCACAAATAGACATTTATTTTCATTGTAGACAATACGAGGAGATTCTCAATATTTGAACTGCTATTTTTGTTTTTTGAATTGTTTCCTGTTAGGTCATCTATCTTATCACATTTGTAAACCTAAAAAAAAAAGTCTAAACCACATGCGCTAGCTGGTCAAGACAACACACCAAGCTCACATTTTGATCACCCTTCTGTCCAGACACCACACCAATGCCTGCTAAATTATAAGAGGAGAAAAACAGACAGATTCAAACTCCAAAATAAGAAATAAACATTCCTACATTTTGAGTATCAAGCAGGAATACAAATAAAATCCACACCTAGGAACATCACAATGAAAACTACAGAATATAAAGGATAAAGAGACAATAGTTTGCAGAGTGTGATGGTTAATTTTATGTGCAACTTGGTTGAGCCATGATGCCCAGATTCTTGGTCAAACATTATTCTGGATATTTCTGTGAGGGTGTTTTAGGATAAAATTTGTTTAAATCAGTAGACTTTGAGTAATGCAGAGTGCCTTCAATAATGTGGGTAGGCCTCATCTAAATAGCAGAAGGCCTGGAGAGAACAGAAGTTTGACCTCCCCCAAGCAGGAGAGGTTGTGCCAAACTGCCTCCAGATTTTATGTGCAACACCAGCTCTCTCTAGTTCACCAGCAAGCTGCCTTTGGATTTGAACTGTAACTCTTTTCTCAGTCTCCAGTCTGCAGCCTATTCTATCAGATTTTGGACTCACCAAACCATCAAAACCACAAGAGCCATTTCCTTAAAACAAGTATACACACATACACATAAACACATACACACATACACATAAACACATACACACCACACACACACACTATTGGTTCTGTTTCTCTGGAGATCCCTGAGTAACAGGGGGGGGAAACAAGACAGATGTTCTGTAAAGGAACAATAGTTAGACTCACAACAGACCTGTCAAAGGGAAATACAGATGACAAAAATGTTTTTAAAAGATGCTGAGGGATGCCCCCAACTAAAATAAATAAATTTATTAAAAAAAAAAAAAAAAAAAAAAAAAAGATGCTGAGGGAAAAGTAACTTTCAACTTAGAATTTTATATCCAGCTAAACTATCCTTCATCCCTTGGACTACAAGGAGATCCAATCAATCCATCCTAAAGGAGATCAATCCTGGGTGTTCATTGGAAGGTCTGATGTTGAAGCTGAAACTCCAATACTTTGGCCACCTCATGCGAAGGGTTGACTCATTGGTAAAAACCCTAATGCTGGGAAGGATTGGGGGCAGGAGAAGGGGACGACAGAGGATGAGATGGTTGGATGGCATCACCGACTCGATGGACATGGGTTTGGGTAGACTCCGGGAGTTGGTGATGGACAGAGAGGCCTGGCGTGCTGCAATTCAGGGGGTCGCAAAGAGTCGGACACGACTGAGCAACTGAACTGAACTGAAACTATCCTTCAACAGTGAGGACAAAATAAAGACATCATCTAGAATACATACATATTTTCAGATTACTAAGGAAAAATAAAACTGCTGCTGCTGCTAAGTCACTTCAGTTGTGTCTGACTCTTCGCGACCCCATAGACGGCAGCCCACCAGGCTCTGCCATCCTGGGATTCTCCAGGCAAGAACACTGGAGTGGGTTGCCATTTCCTTCTCCAATGCATGAAAGTGAAAAGTGAAAGTGAAGTCGTTCAGTTGTGTCCGACTCTTCGCGACCCCATGGACTGCAGCCTACCAGGCTCCTCCATCTATGGGATTTTCCAGGCAAGCGTACTACAAAAACTACAAAAGGATATATTTCAGCAAGAAGAAAAATTAACAAAAGGGAAAAAACAATTATGGGCGAAGATATATATACATAATAAATGTTAATACATTTAATTAACTGCTAGACTATAAAAAAAACTTTGATAATTTAAAATTGGGTAAAACTATAAACATCAATTATAAGATAGTGAAGTGCTCAGTGAGTAGGTAACATGTGAGAGGCCATTGTAGATGATGGGAAGATGCTAGAACTACTGAATAATTATAGAGTGTGATAGAAAACTTCATAGTTAATTATGAGTATTAAAATTTTAAGATCAACTACCAACTTATGAGCTTCCTTGGTGGCTCAGATGGTAAAGACTCCTCCTGCAATGCAGGAGAGTCAGGTTCAATCCCTGGGTCAGGAAGACCCCCTGGAGAAGGAAATGGCTACGCACTTCAGTATTCTTGCCTGGAGAATGCCATGGACAGAGGAGCCTGGCAGGCTACAGTTCATGGGGTCACAAAGAGTTGGACATGACTGAGCTGCTAAGCACACCAACTTATAATTTCCAAACAAGAAGTGAGGTAGGGGAATACAAAGGAATATGAAAAACTATCAATATAACAGAGAACAGAGAAAGAGGAAAGAGAAAACAAAAGCATAGTAAACAAAAGTGTGCAAATAAATAAGAGAGTAGAAACTGTAGAAATAAATTCATATGTATCAGTGATCACAAAAAAATATAAATGGATTAAACTCATCAATTAAAAGATTGATATTATTAGATTTCTTTTTAAGAATTGATGCCTTCAAACTGTGGTGCTGGAGAAGAACCTTAAGAGTCCCTTGGACATCAAGGAGATCAAACCAGTCAATCCTAAAGGAAATCATCCCTGAATATTCACTGGAAGAACTGATGCTGAAGCTGAAGCTCCAAGAATTTGACTACCTAATGCAAAGAGCTGACTCATTGGAAAAGACCCTGATGCTGGGAAAGATTGAAGGCAGGAGGAGAAAGGGACAACAGAGGATGAGACGGTTGGATAGCATCACTGACTCAATGGACATGAATTTGAGCAAACTCTGGAAGATGGTGAAGAACAGGGAAGCCTGGCATGCAGCAGTCCATGGGGTCACAAAGAGTCGGACACAACTGAGCAGTTGAACAACAAATTATTAGACTGCATTTGCATTTTTAATCCAGCTATAAGACACTTAAAATAGACATAAATGAAATTCACAAGAAAGACTGAAAATATACATATATGTAAATGTACATAACATGCAAATGCTATCTAAAATAAAACTCACAGAGTAATAATACATTAGATAATACTTAAAGCAAAAGGTATTCACAGGGATGAAGGGACATACTTCATAATAAACTTGTATACATCTGATAACATAGCCTTAAGATATTATAATTCATAAAATATATAAACATGCATAAAGCCAAAAGAAAAAAATACATGAAGAAAAATCAAAATTACAAGCAGAAAGTGACAGATCAACATAGCAGGAGATATGTGTTAACACATCAGAAGACTGACAGATAATATAGTTCAAAATTTAATAAGAGCATAACAGATCTGAACAACAAAACTAGCAATGTCATAAGTATAAAAATTGAACCATGCACCTGACAAATAGAGAAAAATTTTTGTAGATATATTTGTGTCACAATGGGAGACTTAACAAGTCATAAAAATTGGTATCATTTAGACCACTCTTTCTGACTATGCTGTCATTAAGCTATAAATCAACTAAAAAACAGCCCACGTGTTTGGAATTTTAAATGTACATCTCAATAATTCAGAGGTAAAAGTGGAAAACTCAGTGAAAATCATTAAGTATGTGGAACCAAACAAGTATGAAATAACTCATATCAAAACTAGTGAGATACAATGAAGAATGTACTTAAAAGTAAATATATGGATTTATATACATTTATTTTTAAATAAGACTGAGAATTAGTGAGTTTTGTGTTCCACTAAAGAAGCATGAAACAGAATCAAAGAACTAAACTACCCCTAACACTTAAAACCCACAAGGTGCAGATGATTTTTTTAGGCAGGTTTTACCAAACTTTCAAGGAATATATAATCATTGTTTTAAATCATTTCAGAGACTAGAAAAATTAAGGAAGCTTCCCAATTTACTTTATAAGGTGAGTGTAAACTTGATACAACTGGACAAAGTCAGTACAGAAGAGAACAAATGAACCTGTAGAACTGCATCCTTGAGGCTCACCTCAAGAAACAAGAAAAAAGCCAAATAAATAACCTAACTCTACACCTAAAGCAACTAGAAAAGGAAGAAATGAAGAACCCCAGGGTTAGTAGAAGGAAAGACATCTTAAAAATTAGGGCAGAAATAAATGCAAAAGAAACAAGAGACCATAGCAAAAATCAACAAAGCCAAAAGCTGGTTCTTTGAGAAGATAAATGAAATTGACAAGCCATTAGCCAGACTCATCAACAAATAAAGGGAGAAGAATCAAATCAACAAAATTAGAAAGGAAAACTGAGAGATCACAACAGACAACACAGAAATACAAAGGATCATAAGAGACTATTATCAGCAACTATACACAAGTAAAATGGACAACTTGGAAGAAATGGATAAATTCTTAGAAAAGTACCACTTCCCAAAAGTGAACCAGGAAGAAATAGAAAATCTGAACAGACCCATCACAAGCACGGAAATTGAAACTGTAATCAGAAATCTTCCAGCAAACAAAAGCCCAGGACCAGATGGCTTCACAGCCTACCCTTCTGAATGCAACATTGTGTCCAAATCAGGTCATTTGGAAGTGTTAAGATAAGGAGGTAGGTGGAAGGATGGATGGATAGATAGATTGATGGGCAAATGGATAGATGGAGGAATGGACTGATGGATAGGTGGGGGAGTGGTGGATGAATGAGAAATTTAGGGAAACAAAAAATGACCCTCAAAGGGAATACTTTGGTGGCCAGTGCTCTTAGCAGCATTAAGGCATGTTCCTGAGTAAGGTTAAGTAAGATTTGTTGCATTCCTAGTCTAGCTAAAACTTGAACCCCTAAAAAAAAAATACCATCCACTGGTCCTAAAAGCACAAGGGTGATAGAGAGCCTGAGAGACTGGGAGGAAGGATAAAGGACAGAAATAAACAGGTCAGTCCTCTTTTAGGAGCTTTCACAAATCTGCATTTGTCTAGATCAGCACAAACCCACCTTCACAAATGCTTAGTGGGTCAGCAGGGTCGTCTTCACATGAAAAAGACATCCCAATTAGGCTCTAGAGACCACAGAAGCGAGTCAGAAAGGTTTTAGCACCTTAGTTCACCTCTAAACATTTGCCCTTAACAACAATGTTAACAGCAAAAGGCTCTGAAAGAATAAAATCTCTTTTGAAAAAAAACTTCTCACTTGCTTCTAATTCTCCTACTCTTGTCAGTCAGGTTCAGCCAGGGGAGCAGAGACATCGTGGGGTGGGGGTGAGGAGGGTCACAGAACAGGGCTTTATTACAGGAATCTGAATGTGCAGTTGTGGGAAGAGCCAAGGAGGAGGCATAAAGATCTGGAAGCAGGGTGCTGGAAGATGAGCAGTCACCAAGCAATCTATCAGAGAAGGCAGGCATGTCCGGCCACCAAAAGGACTTCACAGGGAAGCTGGGGGAAAGCCTCTGTGTAGCTGAGAACCCATTGGTCTGTAGCACCCGCCATCCGGTGATGAGCCTCAGTCTCCACGTGGGCCTCAGGGCCAACAGTCAGAAAGAAATGCTGGATGCAGAAGAGAGCAAGGAACCCATTAGACCTGTGCTGCCATCCATCCTGCCCCTGACAGCCAACAAAACCCTGGAGAGCAATGGCTCTCCAGATCCCTGCATGTTCCTCTTTGGGCCAACTCTAACCCGGAAACAGGCAGGGAAGGGGATGCTGGGAAATGTAGTTCTCAGCTTAACCGAGGCGACCGAGCACAGTCCACCAGGCTCCTTTAATTAAATATAGAATACTTAACGTTATTATTCACATCTTTTGGGGAGACTGTACATTTTAATCATAATTACATGATAAATATTTCACGGTATATATCTTTGTCATATAATTAGGAATAAAAAATGTAATCTCAAAAAGATGCTAAATAATTCAAATGGCTGAGGATGTGATTAAAGCCTTGATTGAAATATGGTCAGAAGGTAACTCAAGGTCTTCAAGCATGATCTCCCAAGAAACGTCACCACCAGGTATTTTTAAAAGTGCACTGAAATGGAAATACCCAAACAAAAAGAAATTTACATGGCTTTGAATATGGGGTGAATATCTAAAGAATATATCCAGCTCAAGTTATGATCTGGCAAAAATTACTGTAGCCAGTTTATAAGATCCATACCCATTCTTCTCTGGCCTCTGCTAAGACAAGGGCATTCATATCACTCATTCATTTTGAAAATATCTTCTTCATTTTTTCAAACCCGTTGAGGTTAGGGACTATGCTATGTTACTTCTAAAGGCCCTCACAGCACCTAATACATGGATGATGGCACGGGGAGAATCTCTGGACAAATTTCATTTTAGTTCCATATTTACTGCATTCTACTTCATAGGACTTCCCTGGTGGTCCAGTGGGCGTGGGTTCAATCCCTGGTTGGGGAAATAAGATCGTGCATGCCATGCGGTGCAGCCAAAAAATATAAATTAAAAAAAAAAAGAAATTACTCATGAAAAAGATTTATTCTGAAAATAGGAATAACTAGGGCTTGGTAAGTGCTGTAGCTGAAGTACAGGGAAGTATGCTCTGGGGAACATAGGAAGAGGTGAGACTAACGAGATGTAGGGACTGCAGAAAGGTACCTCGCAGGAGGTGGGAACAGGCCTTGCGGAGTAAGACATCAAAAGGATTTTGCGTGTGAGGAAGAAAGAGAAGAGAAAAGCAGGGAGGAGGGAAGAGTACAGTTGAAGATAAATTGAGGAAATTGTTGGGGATAATTGGGCATGACTTCCCAATGGATCAACTTCAATATTCTTCACGCTTCTCATTCAAACAACGGCAAAGGGAGTGCCCGTGGCTTCCATCATTAAATCTTCAAACATAGTAAGAAAAACTTCCATCAAGGGTTACATCTGGGTTTAAAGAACTCATACCCTGTGGCAGCAAAGTGAAGTCAAAGTCGCTCAGTCATGTCTGACTCTCTGCAACCCCATGGATTATAGAGTCCATGGAATTCTCCAGGCCAGAATACTGGAGTGGGTAGCCTTTCCCAACCCAGGGGTTGAACTCAGGTCTCCCATGTTGCTGGCGGATTCTTTACCAGCTGAGCCACAAGAGAAGCCCAAGAATACTGGAGTGGGTAGCCTATCCCTTCTCCAGCCCTTCTCCAGCGGATCTTCCCGACCCAGGAATCGAACTGGGGTCTCCTGCATTGCAGGCAGATTCTTTACCAACCGAGCCATGAGGGAAGCCCTGTGGAGGAAACTGTAAACTCAGGTGGGTCAAGCAAACCCTTGCAACCGTGAACTATACCCCCTCTTCTGGCCATCATTCATGTAGCATACGTCTATCTATTGAGCACTTACTCGGGTCCAGACACTGTAGGCAAAATGAAAATCTAGACACAGTCCTGGCCCTGAGTGAACTCATTACCTAGCAAAGAAGCTGGATCTTAGTATGAGAAAATATTTAAAGAATGAATAAATGACAGGGAAATAATATATGTCATCCTCAACTATACAGGCCCAGAGAAACAAAATGGTGTAGTGAGTAAGTCAGGCTGGGATGAGTCCTGATCCTACAGGCACTGGCAGTGTGACCTGAAGGATGTAACTTAACCTGTTGAGGCTTTGGTTTCCAAACATCACTCTCATTTGTTTGTTGTGAGAGGGAACACTATTGAAGGAAATAGTGGAAAACAAATTGATCCAGTGTCCCTCAACAGGGATGGTGATAAAGTTATTGAAGGACTCTAAGTAGGAAGGGGTAAAACACTTCAGTTTTCATTCCAAAATTCATCTGCTGAAATACTTAAGAAATACAAGTCCATACTTGTAGAAGCTGAGAACCTTTGCCTTTTGAGGGCACAGAGACATCGGGTCAGGCCATGTCAGCATAGGAAGGAACCCGTGAGGGCCTTTTAGGAAGAGCCAGAGCCTCAAGTACCACACGGTTCCCGGACATCCAGCCAACTAGCCCAACCTCGGTCTCCTGACGTCAAGCCCAAGGTGGTTACCCCTACTCCACACTCTCCCAAGAAGTTGTATTTCAGGGTAGAAATTTTGCGTCAAGAACAAATAAGCTCACAATATTTTCCTAACATATTCCTCTTCAAAATGACTAGACTCAGAAAGTCTACACACCATCCAAATGATCAGCTTACTAAGGTGCATTTTCTACAATCCAGTGGTGCCCCCAAACACTGTCTTCTGAAGCTCCAGAGGTACGTTCTGCTTAAACGTGAGCTGGGCCCAGAAGTGAGGACAGGGGCACATCCTACACCACTGCCTGACACAACGCATGTTTTTAATGACTGGAAGTAAAATGTGCTATTCCATTGTGCCCTCAAAAGACCAAATTACTACGGCATAATGCATGCCACCCCAGAGCCAAAGCTTGGTCTGATTTATCCATTGCCACCTCCATCACCAGAACCAAATAGCACAATGGTGCCTTGAGCATCTATTTCCAAAATCCACTGATGGCCTTATTTTCCTAAGTCATCTCTTGCACGAATGGCTTTCATAATCCACCTATTGATTGAAGGAAAGGAGAGAGGGAAAGAGGAAGAAGGGAGTGAGAGGGGAACCAAGGGGTGGGGGGAGAATGAAGGACTGCATGGTCTGAATGGTAGATCTGCATGATTAGCCATGAGCAGCAGCCAACAGAAGACCTTGAAGAGTGTGCCGTCACTACATTCGGCCTGGCACAGGCTTCTGATCCCTGAGGGTTATAAAGCTGTTGTGAGAGACCCCCTATGTTTTCCAGCGAGCAATTGGTAGTGATGGACAAGTACATTAGAAGAACAGCCGTGACACCACGTTTTCTATGAGGTCCTCAACATTCAGTTAAGAGGTCAGGCTTAGGAAGCTTTTCAGATCTCAGTTCCCTGGATGCCCAAGGAGTTGGAGTACGCATTGTTCAGCAAGTTCTGACACACGTCAGAAAAGGCTTGTTTCAAACTGGTCTCTTTAGTTTCCAGTTCCTAACCTTCATCTGTATTTCTGGAGGGCCAATAAAAACAAAGATGAATCCCCTTCTCCCATAAGTGACAATTCCAACCACATCCATTACAGGCTTAGCCTCTGGCACAGCTATCATCTTTCTGACATGTCCACTTCCCTCTCCTGCCAGGTTCTCCTCCTGAGCTGCCAAAAAAGTAGAATCTTTCACAGGAACTTTTGTCCCTTTTATTGCAAATCTACAATTAGCTGCTCAAAGCAACAAAGTATTAAAAATAACTTTCTCTAATCTTTGTTCTTCTCATCCACTCCACTAAGAAACTCCAACCAAGGAGAAACTAAATTAAAAAGATTTCATCAATCAGGATGTTGGTAACACAGGTCTAAACACTGACCAAGAGGAACTAAGAATAACCCTCCCTTCTGGGCTGTATTCATTTTGGATCAATAATGAATAAGAAACCTTTTCTGAAATTTTGACTCGGCCTCAATAAATAAAATTTTGCCTTGATAACCCAATTTAAGCTTCAGCTTAGTCTTACTGTTTCCCAAGTAATACCAAGAGGCTAATTTCTCTGTATGTTTCCACAGGTTTGTCCCCAAATTGTTTCACTAATTTTTATAAGGATTGGCTGATTTTAATATATATGAGACATTTATCATAGTACATATATATAGCAAGTTCTTAGTAAAAAGTACTTATAATTGTTCCTCTGTAAAAAAAGAAAAAGAAATAGTAAATGTGCCCAACCTCAGTAATGCAGATGGTTATTCTAGTGTTTCCAGGCAGAAATCCTATTCAATCTACAGATCAAATATTACTACTATTATTAACAATGTGCTAATCTCCATAGAGGAGTCTCCCTTTGAGTTAAATATATTCCCTCTGATCTTATTTGCTTTTTCTCCTAAGTCAATTTGTCACAAATTCTGATAGTGAAGTCCATATAAATGAGATTTCTTTTATTCTCCAATAGCTTCAGATTTGAGTCAAAAAAAAAAAAACCCTCTGGATAATGATTGGCAGGCATAAGCACCGGATGTTTTGAAATGGCACACATGGTGGACTTTATTGAAGAGCAAAGGTGAAGCCCAACATTTAACCTAGCACATTCTATTAACATAAGTAAAGTAAGCAAGGAAGAACCAAGCTCTCAACGAACCGCGCCCATTCCAGACCTGTGCTGGCAACTCGGGTCCATGTTCACTTGATGAACAACAGCAACTAAGAGCAACAAACACGTTGAGAGCCTCATGGGTAACATCCTTGCCCTCCAATTCGTGACCACCTTCATGTTAGTCGCCCAGGGGAAGCTGTGCTGCTCCAGTGTCACCAGCAATCTTGATGAACCCAGCTGGAAGGCCGCTTCTACACCCAAAGCTTGAAGGCGACGCTGCCCTTGTTCCCAAAAAGGGCATATCTTTAAATGGAGAATGCTAACAAGCGAGAGCCTGGTTAAGCTATGAATTACCAAAAAAAAAAAAATAAGGTCTCTGGCAATTCAGTAAGACTGTTAGGTCTGACCTGCTAAGGAGATACGGGTAATGTAACACCAAAGACAAATCATCTGGGCTCTTTAAGAATACATGGCTGGTGCTAAGAAAATCTTTAAGAGCCAAGTATTTTGAGAATTATAAAGTGATGTTATAACAAGGTCAGGAGTCTAGGTACATAGGTTTTAAATTACTGCAATAGCCTGTAACAGAGCCCTATAAAGGGATGAAAGGTACTTCGTTACCACATTGGGAAAGCAAACCTAGATGCTTCTGAAACCAGTGGGTACAATTTGTATGGCTTCCTCAGGTTTGTGTTAACTGCACAAAGTTAGCTAGGATGGTCAGAGGTGAACAAATATTTCTTGGTAAATTAGTTAATGAAATAAACCACTGGAAACGAGCCTTCAATTACTTCAGCCTGACACCCTGCTCAGTAAAAGGGATGCATTTCTTTTTCCATTTCCCTACTTGAGTCAGGTGATTGGAAAAGTCATACCACCAGTGGTGTATTCAAACAAAGCAAAACAAAATAGTACCAACTGCTTTTCATTTAAAATAAGTTCTGAAAGCTGGCTGCCAAATCCTGAGTTATAGTAAACAAGCAGGCTAACTCATGTGTGTTCCCCCAATTACAGCTCTTTATAAATCACAGTTCAGTCCAGTTTTTACCTCCAGATTTCTTTCTATCATGACACAAAAATACTTCCCGACTAAGAAGCCAATGCCCATGACAACTCCACAAGTTCTGTGGGTATCCTTCAAAAATGAAAGCATTGTTGCAACATACAACTGATCGAGGGAAAAGTGCCTTTGTATGCGATGGTCCAATTGGTATTTGTGGTCACCAGGCTCAGCAGCTCTCATTTCTCTTATCGCTAGTCCCACAGCAATGTAGCCAGGTGCCATTTTAAAGGAAACTGCTGTAACTAGTCCTAATAGTTTAAATCAGTACTTTACCAAGTGAAAGATGGGCTACCCAGAGACGTTTCAAAGACTGAGGAGGGTAAGTCACAGGAGAGAAGAATCATGAAACGAGACTTACGGTTTATTTTCTGGATGACATCAAGATTGTTTTATTTTTAATGTACCTAATCCACTGGGTTCTATTAACACATTCACCTATTTTCCTGAGGAATGAACAACTTCCGTTAAGATTATGCAGCTTTCACCCTTGAAGACCCAACACATCAGAGAACTGGCACTCTTCTTCCAATAATAACTGATCTCACAGTTCAATAAAGGGGGTTACTCAACGGGGACCTCCCTGGCGGTCCAGCAGTTAAGATGCCACACTTCCACAGCTGGGGTTTCAGGTTCGATCCCTGGTCAGGAAACTAAGATCCCACATGCCACATGTAGCACGGCAAAAAAAAATAGAAAGGGAGGCAGTCAGCCTGGCCACGCCACTGTCCACCATACGACTGCTTTGTTGTTTCCCTACAGATGATTCCCTTTCCCTCTCATCTTATTAACACCATCTGATGTCAGAAGTGGGGTGGGCTCATTCCAGGGTAGAAATAGAAAACAGTATTACTATTTCTGCAAATTTTTAAAAACATTTACAGGTAGACCTTGCTTTATCATGCTTTATTGCACTTCACAGATGTCAGGTTTTTTTTTAACAAATTGAAGATTCATGCCAATCCTGTAAGTGCCATTCTTCCAACAGTATTTGCATTTTGTAATTCTCATAGTATTTCAAAACTTTTTCATTACTACTATGTTTATTATGGTGATCTATGATCAGTGATCTTTGATGATACTCTTGCAAAAAACTACAACTCACTGAAGGCTCAAATTATGGTTAGCATTTTTAGCAATGTTTAACTAAGGTACGTACACTGTATTTTTAGACGTAATGCTATTGCACACTTAACAGACTAGAATATAAACATAACTTGTACATCCACTGGGAAACCAAAATACTCATGTGAATCCTTTATTGCTCACTTTATTGTAGTGGTCTGGAACTGAACCCACAATACCTCCAATGTTTGCCTGTATGTGGATGCTTCATGAGCATAAAGGTATAAATGAGTGTAGCATTTAAGAATGGAAAATGGGAAGTCTGTGAGAGAGGGGTTATAAATGAGGCTACAAATATGTGCAGTTTTATTTTGAAACAAAGGGAAGAAAAACAAGTATTGTATAATATCATTTATATGTGGAATCTAGAAAAATGGTAGAATTTATTTGCAGAGTCACAGACGTAGAGAACAAACTTATGGGGGTTTCCCAGGTGGCACTAGTGGTCAAGAATTTGCCTGCCAATGCAGGAGACGCAAAACAGGCTTGATACCTGGGTCGGGATGATCCACTGGAGAAAGAAATGGCAAGCCACATAGGTATTCTTGCCTGGAAAACTCCACAGAGAGGAGCCTTGTGAGCTGAAGTCCATGGGGCCACAGAGTTGAAAACGACTGAATACAAGCACGCGCGCGCACACACACACACACACACATGGACGAGGTGAGATGAATTGGGAGATCAGGACTGACATATATACACCATATATAAAATAGATTAACTAATGAGAACCTACTCATAGCACGGAGAATTCTACGCAGCACTCTGTGGTGACATAAACGGGAAGGAAGTCCAAAAGAGAGGGGATATATGTAATTCAGATGACTGACTCACTAACAAAGTATACATAAAGTATAATTCACTAGCTTGTATATACAGCAAGAAACAACATTGTAAAGCAACTATACTCCAATAAAAATTCTAAAAAATAAAAAACAAAACAGAGAAGTAGTATGATGAAATGTTAACATTTTAAAATCTGGATGATGAGAACCTAGAGGGGAGGAGTGGGGTGGGAGGGAGGTTCAAGAGGGAGGGGACATTTGTGTACCTATGGCTGATTCATGCTGATGTATGGTAAAAACCAACACAAAACTGTAAAGCAATTATCCCCCAATTAAAAATAAATCTTTTTTAAAAATCCAGAAGATGGGGTTTATAGGTGTGTTACTCTTTTGAGTTTTTCTGAACATTGGAAATAGTTCATAAGTGTTTTTTAAAAGATAAGTATACAGACAAACTTAAGAACTAGGAATTCCACAGATATGAGTGTTCATTTATGAAAAAGAAACTGAAAAGTTAGCTAGTAACTGAGAGCAATGGATTGAATATTTTTCATCCCAAGAAAGCAATGACTGTGTCAGGCGTGCCCTAATAAACATTTTATATATTCATTTATAACCTCGAGTTATTACCTTCCTTTAACAGATGAGGAAACTGCTACTCAGAAATTAACAAGGCCAACGGTGCAATGAATTAAGCAGCCAAGTCAAGATTCAAAGTCAGATTCAAAGGCTTCAAGATGCAGGCTGTCTTGTGGGCTTCCCTCAGAACAAAGCAGTACCCCCCACAACCAACGTACCTTTAAGTTTTTACATGGTGGAGCTCAGAACCAGACACTGAAGCCACCAGAACACTCCCATCTAACCCCCAGAATTCCCCAGGGAAGGCCAGCCCCACCCCCATTCTTCTATGAGCACCTTGATAGTCAGTGGTCCCTTCCTGGTGAACTGCAGGCCTTGGAAGAAGCACACAGTTATTACAAAGCGAATGAAGGGCAACAGGGGGCACTGGAGGGTCTCAAGCACAGCCTGAGAAAAAGAACAAGTTTTGTGTGGCATACAGCGGTTTTTCAAATTAGAGGTTTCAAGGCATCAGTTATAAAATCCATTCAGGGGGCCATAACCAGCATTTCCTAAAAGAAGAAGGAAAAAAAGGAAGGAAGGAAGGGAACTGATGTGTCGGATGTACAGAAGTGGTGTTCTACACAGCTTTGTCCGCTGCACGCACACTATTGACCTCTGTATATTTTGGATCGTGGTTCAAATGTGCTTACTTGGGTCGCAACCGAAGGGTTTGAAAGTTACTGCTCTAAAAGACGGAGGATTTAGGGTAGAGGCTGGAGCCTGCAGCAGAACCCCAGATGGCCAGGAGGGACCCTTTAAGGTGGTGGATAGTAACAGTAGAAAGAAAAGACAGATAAACAAAAAAAAAGACACACTTGAAAACAGAAGAGAATTTGGGTAGGGGAACCCAGCAAAAACGCTAAGGTGTTACACATGGGCCATTTGAGGGGAAGGCAGCCATAAGGACAAACAGGCCAACTGTGAGGAAGAGCTGGTCAAGAGGTCCGCAGACGAGGCAGGAGACACATTTAGGGTGAGATACGTTAGGCTGCAAGAGATAAGAGGACATCTAGATAGACCACAAAAACAGCTCGGCCACACCATGCCCTCAAAACCAGGGCCCCCTCACTGCTTCAATTTAGTCACCTCTTATGAAACTGTATTAATTCTCTTTCAGTTAAACCATGTTTTAAATTTATGCTGTCCTCAACCAAGTGGTTATGACTTTAAAAAGCACATAATCACACTAAAGAACCAATACCATCAGTTAGTCTCCGGCTATTGCATTATTTACCATCCCGAGGGCTTCCCTCTGACTTAGCATTTGATGGATAAGTACAGACGGGCCTGTCGTTCGGCTGCGAGTGCGCCCACTGACTGCATCAGCACTGGGGCTGGGGGCTGCAGGGGCCCGGCGGCCCTGGCACTCCCGGAGAGTCAGGCCAGAAGGGGCCCGGCAGCTGCCTGCAGGCTGTGCCCGGCCCGTGAAGCCGCTCAGCTGGCTCAAGCGCCCTGCTGATCCAGCGAGAGGGCACAAGGGAAATGGCAGAACTCCAACAGTTCACTTTATTCAAGACTGAATCCCCAAAGTACATCAGAATAGACATAATTAAACAAGGCAGTGTGGACCAAAAGGTACAATGTCATCCCCACCAGGATCCCTGATGAAGGGAGGCGTGCTTTATAGAAGGCTTTTTACGAAGTAAATTACATTAATTACCAACATTTAAAAACATCCAACATTTAAGGGTTTTGAATCTCTGATTTATTAGACAGCATGGAAATAACAGGTTTAGGTTATTTTACAGAAAGAGCTCAAGCTGCGCATACACAGCAACTGGGCTTGCTGAGGGAAAAACAATTCTTCAGACTACTGCCCAAGGACACAAAGACTACTCATCCTATAGTCAGGAGGCAAGGGCACACCAACAAGAGAACAGAGAAATTCACATACTAAATAACGTGTCCACAATGACTAAAACGCATCCCTTAAGGGACAATCATGTATTTGTAGGAAGCAAAACAAAGCTTTCCATAGAGAAACCACTTTCACGAGATGGTTAGGTGGACCTGCAATGAAGAAAATACATTTCAAAAGATGGGTTCAGACTTACACTAAGTTTTCACTAAAATACTTACAAATAAAAATAAGACCTCTCTCTGTAGCAAACGAAAATTTTTCAAATACATCATGGATAAAACAAATTTCAGTAAAGGTCCAAGCACCATTCAGATACATACATTTGCAAATAATATAAATAAAAAAACAAAAAGTGTGACAACAAAAATACAATTTGGAACTACCTAGAATAGGCCAAGCTAAGTTCATGTTCTGCTTCAGGGCATTACATTGAAATGAATCTCATTCTCACTATAATTTTTTTCTTTTTAACCTTAATCACCAGCGGCTGGGCAACTGAAATGGACATGAGAACTATATAAATGTCACAGAAATATGTAAACCTCATTAATGTTTCCAAAAATTCATTTAGAGATAGAAACAGGTCCAAATAGATGCCTGTCTAAATGTACTGCAATTACGTTACAATTATTTTTCCAAATACACAGATATGCTCTGTCTTTTCTCAGCTCATTACTGACTCAAACAATTTGCCCTTCTGGGATCAATTGTTTGCTAATAAATAATTGTTTACAGTCACAAAATGATGTTAGGAGGTTTTCTTATTAGTTTTCCTCCTGCACCCTAATAAGATTGAAAACGAGCTGATTCCCCAGAGTCTAACCTTAACCTTGCTTTGTTTCACAGCCCAGGAAATGATGACCCATCTGCTTCAGAAAATAATGGACGGCCGAGAGGAAATATTGTTTAATTGTAGATTAACCTCCTCATGAGGCAGTCTGAAGCAGCTTTAGAATTAGCAACTATAACCAGCAAGAGAAACAAATGGCTCAAGAGCCTTCTTCTCTACCATTTAAGGCCCAGAAAGAATGCAAAGGGGGCTTTATTACCTACATTTATTTACAAACATTTATTTCCACAGTGGAAACAAAAATCAAGGTCAAAACTGATTCTCAGAAGTGCTGTTGCTGCCCTCCCCTTCTGTTTGCCCGAATACCTTTAAATGCAGAAAAACCATCAAACCATCTCATGCGCTAAAGAAAGTGTTTAAAAAACACAACAAACAATAAAAAACCTCTTTTCCAATATTTTCAGGTTCTTATAATATTAAAATTAAAAAATGTTCCCTGGCTTCTTTGTTAATAGTAATATATCCACCATTGGGGAGTACGAATTGTTTTATTATCATCAACATGGCACTTAAGTAAATGAAATCTTGTCAAGTACATGGTGACCTACAAGTTCAAAAGAAAAAAGAACAGCATGAGATCAAAATGGCCGGCCAGGACAAGAGATACAAAAGTGAGAGATCAAACGCAAACCCAGCCCTTTATCCAACAGGCTTCACATGCTAAGTCTTTTCTAAAGGTAAACCTGTGAAGGCACACACGGAACTCAACATTTCATACTCTGCCCTCTCTCAGGGACTCAAGCAATTAGCAAGGGCCCTCTACGCCATTCTACTTCAGAAGAGTATAGGAATCCTGAAAACAGTTATTCCGTAAATATTTACTGAGGACTTCCTCCCAGGGCCTGAGTAGACTGGGACAAGGAGCAGGACGAAGACCTTGGGGGCTGGTATTTTATGGTCAAACAAGTGTCCAAGTATCAGGTTTCCCTCAAGTCTGGTACAGGGAACTACGTAAAAAGCTTTGCCCTACGAACCATGAAAATGTAAATGGTTCCTCTCTGTCAACAGTTACACCCAACAGCCAAAGACATCTACAGAAATTTCAAAACTAAGGAAATCTACTATTCCAGGCAAGGCCATATTACTCTGAATTTCCAATAAGACCTGAAGGTCATTTCATTCTGTGTAAATATTACAGAAACAACCTCTGTGGAGAGGAAAGATTTTTGGCAGTTCAAATTCTTAAATATCTTAAATAGAATTTGCTAAAATAAATTATTCTTGAATTCCTCAACTTAATTTTGAAGCAATGAGCTAGTAATAACTCCAGAGATTCAAATAATAGTGCCTATTCAAGAAGAATGAGAGTTTGACATTCTTCTCTACAAAACAACTAGGCACAATTTTATCCATCAGACATCTATCAACCTACGGATATTGAAAGCTTGGGAGAACAAGATAAAATCAACTCCAGCCCTAGAGTCAGCTGTAATATCGAGCAGGCATCAACAATGCTATTCATGAATTTAGAAAAATTAATAAATCCTGGGTTGAATGCAAGAAAAGGCTCAAATACAGGTGAAGCATACTCACTTGGGTTTTGTTTCTGCATCTGTCACTTGGCGAATGAAGATACCATCTTCGGGATGTTCTGTGTCATCCATTTCATACATATACGATGATGCTATTGCAAGCGTGGTCCCATCATTACTGAAGGCGAGTGAGGCGATGCTGGTGGGATACCGATGGAACTGGCACAGTCGCTTTTTGTTAAATGGATCCCAAATATTTACAAATCCATCAGAACCACCTGCAAGTGATTTCAAAATAGTTCTTAAAAGCAGATACAAAGATAGCCATTATCTTGACAATTTTTAGTATCACAGAAGTTACATTTTCCCCAGGGAGTATTACACTAGATTTTCTTCCCTTTAAATATCATAAAAAGCCAAGCATAATTTTTAAGAATTTTGCCCACTTCCCAGGTGGTCCAGTGGTTAATACATCATGCTTCCAATGCAGGGAGCGCAGGTTCAATCCTTGGTCAGGGAACTAGGATCCCACATGCCACACAAAATGACCAAAAAATAAATAAATAACCTGCCCAAGTACAAATATGCAGCGTTCAATTAACAGCAAAATTATATTAACAAGCAGATAGAGGTGCACATGCCATACTCTACCTGTGGCAAAGGTATTGTGGATGTTGTGAAAGGAAATGGCATTGACTGGGTAAATCTGCTCAATATTGTTTTCTTTTAGTCTGTGACACTTGAAGGCATACTTCTTCTTCTGTACCTCGGGGCTTGGGTCCAAGTACTCAACTGCCACTCGGCCTTCAATAGAACTTAACACATAACCCTGACAAGAGGGAATCAGAAGACAAAACTAGTGAATCCAGATTCCAAAACAAGGCATATACTCCCAAGTTCAACCCACACTAAAGAAAGATAATTATTTTTAAAATGAAAAGAGACTATGGCTGTGTTTTAAACAAATGTTTAAGCAGTACCAACACAGTTAAGATCACTCAAAAAGTTTAAAAACACTTATACCTGTTATATTAAAAAACAAACAAAAAAGGCCACCATCACTTACTTTCTTTACCAGTACTCTGCACATTGCAATCAAAAATGTCTAGATATTTGTCTAGGTATCAAACCTCAATAGGAATTTTTAAATTATCTCAATAAAGTTATTTGTTGTCCTGTCCAACAGGGGACTCAAATTCATTCCATCACTTGGAATTTATTTTTCTTGGCTTGATGCCTCCTCACTTCCAACAACTCTAAGAAGAACTGTACCTTCTTCACTGAGGGTGTATCAATAATGCAGACTAACTGGAAAACCAGCCTTCTGTCTCTTGTCACCCTGCCTCTTGTATTTAACTACAGCAAGTCAAGTTTATAACCAAACAACCCAGATTTTCAGCAAGGTTCAAAAGTGCTCCATAATTTCAAACCTCTCCTTACTTTTTCGTGAAATAGTATGTTAGAGAAGATAAGAGAGGAAGATAATATGATATCTACATTTTACTTCTTTAATTTTTCAAGATATGAAAAAGATTTATTCCTAAAAAACTATTAAGACTTGTAACGAAAAAAGAATCAGTAAAATGTTACTTTTAGTTAAAAAGCTTCCATTATAAACTACAGATAAACTCCGACAGAAAATTCTGGATATAAGATATCATAATATTCATAAGTGCAAGCATATTTTAACCACGCATTTAAGGTTTTTCATAACTTCAATTCCAATGGAAATTTACAATAGCCTGAGAAGAACTGTGATCACCATTTGAGGTACTAGCCTTTTGAAATAAAGAGCTAAGAGAACAGAATAACAGACCTAATTCTTTCCAGGTCCACAACCACTAAAGGACAGCCGTAAGATTCCAAAGATATCTGCTGTTTTAATGACTTTCCTCTTATAAAATTCCCAGAGCAAATGACCCCACCACCAACTTCCCTTCGAACTTTCAGGACTGGGGGGCAAGGGCGCACTAATAAAAAGTGTCACCTCATCTAGTAATGGTAATGGAAGGTGACCCACCCTGTTCATCAAGAGTTAGTCAGCATATGAGGCACAGCTCCTCCCTAACCTCAGAGGCATTCTGTTTAAAAAACAAACACGTAGGTTCTGCTCTCAGACTGACTAAAAAGCTCTATTAGTATTAGGGTACAAAAGGGAAAAAAAAGAAGGAACGGGAAAAAGAACAGCAAATTCCATAACCCTAAATTTTCAGATTTAAATTTGAATACGCTGGTTTGTAAATTAAAATACCTGCAAAACTCTCTTCAATTACTGTATACCTGTCAAGCTTCCTGGAGGAGGAGCACCAAGGAATCAGAAAACCACTGGCAGATTACTTACCCCCTGTGAACATCAAAGCTTTCTCTAAAATTGAGTTAACACACTACCTTTTAACAAAAGGCTGTTGAAAATGCACCTAACAGGAGGGAGGTGGGTGGGGGGTCCAGGAAGGGCAACACATGTAAACCCATGGCTGATTCATGTCAATGTATGGCAAAAACTATTACAATATTGTAAAGTAATTAGCCCCCAACTAAAATAAATAAATTTATTAAAAAAAAAAAAAAAAAAAGAAAATACACCTAACAGAAATTCCAATCACCACTCCAAAAAAAAAAAAAGAAAGCAATGCGTCAAATGCAGTGACCAGATCATCATTATGTAAGATTCTACTATTTTCTGGGGAGGCCAGGTCAGTACCTGCTTGTTGGGGAACGCACGGATGCAGCGCGTCTGGTACTTGAGGCTGGACTCACGGCGCTGCTGCACATAGCCCATGTTCCGCAAGTCCCACACCAGCACTCTGCGGCCTGCGGTGCCCACGATCAGCCGGTCTCCCGACACCGACAGGGTATACACCTTTCAAGAGAGAACAAGACGTGCTCAAAATCATCATGCCTGCAAATGGCATTTTGCTCCAAAATAAAGTCCAAGGATCATAAAACCATTAAAAAAAAGTTAGCTGATAGGTTCACAAACACAGGTACCAAAATTTTAAATACTTCAGTTACACAAACCAAGTAACTGGCACACAATAATACACCCAAGATATTCTTAATACTTAACCACGTATCATAATAATGCACATTCTAATTAACTCTCCAAAAGTATGTCTGAAGACAATTCTCTTACTAAAACAAACTAAATTATTAAATAATTTTATTGCCCTCTTGTTTCATTTAGTCACAATATAAAAGTGTAAAAGATACTCAAAAAGGAGACAATAGACAATAAAACCATAAAAACAACTCAAGGTACCTTTCAATGGGCTGGCTTTTCATAAGACAATCATTTTCAAAGTTATTTTTCTATGACCACCTTTTGGACAGAGATTTCATGTTGTAACTCTTTGATTTTCCCACCTGTCACACTTAATAAATAGGCCTTTCCAGGAAGAGTGAGAGAGTTAACATTAATTACTTGCTTTTGGTGGCATACAAACTCAAAATTAAAAGACAAGGATAGTGGTCTGGCATATGACAAAGCAAATTTTTACGCCTTGACGTCACACTAAACACTCAAGACACTTATGTTTACGGAAAATTTTAAAAGTATTTATCCCCTAAAAGCATGTTTCCCCCCCCCCCAAAATTCCTTTTCTTCAATAGTAAAACAACTTTCACAAATTAGCCCCTTATAATAAATCACAAAATTTCCTGCAAATAAGCCTTTAAGGTGACTTACTTTCAAATACATTATCTGGAGACCAAATAGAGATAGCAAATTCATGAAAATAGTGACAAAATGTATTTTCCTGATCATGTTAAATCATTTTTTTAAAAATCTAGACTTCAGGTATATAACTGTCCTCTGATCATTACTTTCAATTAATAAGCAACTAATTTAATCTAATATTTTAAAACCTGAAGAATCACTATAAAAAATGAAGAGTCCTCATTACATGGTAAGACATCTCTTTAACATTCAGTAATTAAAGCTTATGGTTACTTATCACTAACATCTTAACCACATAAGCACTCCTCCCACCCCACCCTGGGGAGGGCAGCAGGCAGAGGTGGGGGGATTGGGTTTAAGAACATAATAACCTGACAATTTCTACAATCTAGCCTTAAAATTCAACAACTAATTTGACCAAGGAAAAACACAGAATTTAAAAGACTCAAAAGAGTAGATTTAATACAAGTATATTTCAATAAGAGATATAGTAAGATTTACTGCTGTTTATTCAAACAACATTTGCAGAAAAACAGAAATTAGCATAAGACACATGAAACGCTGAATTCAAAAAAACAAAGAATCCAGAAAAAGATCAATTTATAACCGTACAATCAGAATGGGAATTTTATCTTAAATCTTTACTATCCAGGTGACACACAAGCTTCTAACAGTGCTTTCTATCCCCACTGATCATAAATCAAGTAAAAACACTGTCATGCTACTGAGTAGGTATATACATTTATCAAAGATCGTATTAAAAAAAGTGACATAATGAACCTTGCTGAACCAATAAGCAGCTTGATTCAGTGTGGCTGTCCATTATATGATATTCTGTCAGCAATTTATCACAGCTCTTAACATGTTACATACAACCATAAATCAAAACTAGAAACAATGCAATTATTTTATTCTGAACAAAGGTCTTGCCAGGAGTAGATTCGACTGTGATGTGACAAAAATAATGGCTCTTTGGATGCACTACAGTAGAGAACGACAGCTAACAGGAACTGAATAGTATATTTACACCGAGGAAATAGACTCAAGTGAAGGATACCTTTGAACTGCTAAAACAATCAATCTTTAAAATTAACTACCACCTGATAAAGTCTGATGAGGATACAGCAAGAATGCTCGATCACACTTTCATTGTACAGATCAAAAGGTTAGGATAATACACAACATTTCAGTTTTAAGAAGCTTCCTTCACTACCTTCAACTACATCTGTCAGTATTAAAAATAAATAAAATTATAAAAGCCAGGGAATAAAGGACATCTTTTTCACTAAACTTTAAATGATAACCCATTTCACCCTCTCACAGTCAACTAAAGAGAAAGCTCAGGCCATAAGTGAAGATGAGTGATGCTCCCACTTTCTGCTTGGGGAAGTCAAACTCAATTTCAGTCTTTGCTAAAGGACTTCTCTGGAAAGTTGCTTCTCAGCCCTAGGATCTAAAGCATTACAATACATGGAGGTGGGTTTATCACTAGTGCTATCCAGTACAAATATGACAACTGTCAGGAAAAAGCTGACCAAAGTATGAAAATTAGTTTTCCTTCACATATTTAGTTGGGTTTGTAAAACAGACTCATCAACTCTTAAACTCTAAATTCAACATCATCTTCATCAAACATTTATCAAATCAAATCACCCCAAGAATCATAATTCCTGTCATGAACATAAAAAGCCTACCTTTTCAGGCTGAGAGAAGGTCCCAGCATTACAAGGGGTTCTGGGATCCCACAATTTAACCGTCTGATCCCAGCTTCCAGTAACCATCACATTCACTTCGGGACAGTATTCAACACATCTGATAGGGGCATCATGGGTTCCAACAAGATTTTCTGTAGGAAAAAATAAACCAACCAACACCTAGCTTTACTAAAGATTCCTCAGGTGAACAATAAAAGGAAACATTCATTCTACTGTAATGAATCCACTTCCACCCACTCAATGGAAGTAGCTACACACAGAAAAACTTCTCCAGGACTAGTCATCCATTCACCTTTGTCCATTTTACAGTGCGTAGCTTGATTCACTGGCACAGTAATACGAAAAGCTACCTTGAGTTTCAGACTACATTAAAATGATGGCGTATCAGTTATTTTCCTCATTTGATTCTAGATTCCTTCAAATCAGGAACCTTGTTTCAACTCTATAGTTCTGACTGTATCTAGTGCATGTTCTGATACACGGTAAGTGTTCAAGATACACCTGCTGAATGAACTCTTGAGTGGAGAACTCTGGTCCAAGGGATCAGGATAAAACTTACCACATTAAGCTGATGTTTCAAAGAAACTTATTTAAATGGTAACAACATTAGCTGAGAGCTGGGGATGAGGAAGGCAGGGAGGCTCACGATTAATAACCACTTGGTTTTCATGGTGGTTGTATTTCTTTCTTTTTTAATACTTATTTGGCTATGTCAGGTCTTAGTTGTGGCATTCAAACTCTTAGTTGTGGCCCGTGAGATCTCGTTTCCTGACCAGGGATTGAACCCAGGCCCCCTGCATTAGGAGCATGGAGTCTTAGCCACTAGACTACCAGGGAAGCTCATCAAATTTCTAATACGCAATTTCTTCCCTTTCAATTTCAACTTTTCACATTATCTCATTCATTCATTCAACTAACACCTACTGTCTACTATGTGCCAGAATCTATACCACATGCTAAGGTAACAACAAATACAAAGAGTATGTGGTTCTGATGCTCAAAGAGGAAAACTACCTGTTTAAAAACAGTCCATTTAAAAAAGAAAGAAAAGTATCTCATAAAGTTCAGCAAAGACCTCCTGAGAATAAGCAGCTAATTCCCTTAATTATGGTCTCGCTTTTCAGAGTTCTCTTGAGTTTTCAAGCAAACAGAACCTAAACCTGCAAGCTAACTTCCTATGTAGAAAAAACTGCTAGCAAACAAAACCAAACATCCATAGTTGAGTTACATGACAAAACGGCTTTCACATAAAAGCCTCTTCTGATTGGATCCTTCTTTTCTTTCTGGATAAAATATAGTGCCCATCCTCCATCCATTCTCTCACTTTCCAACTCATCCTCATTGAGTCCTATCTCTGTGCCTTTCTATGTTCTTCAAGTACATCTATGTCTAACACATGCATATATAACAAAAACAGAAAACCTTCACTAGAGAGCTCTGTGTATTTGAGTTCCATTCCAATCTCTATTCTACTCCCAAGTCACCATAAAAACGTGGGTAATTCAGTTCATCTCTCAGAAATTAACTAAAAGAAAACGTGTTACCTTTTCCTTCATTCAATAACTGCAAGTGAAGAATGTTCTATGCTAAACAATTATACAAGCAGGGTTACTATGGTACCCGGACAGGATTGGCTATTTTATAATGTTAGATTTTTAAAACTCTTGTCTTCCTTCAGTCTGAACTATATTAGTTTCTGAAAAGACAACTCTGAAACATCAGCACTATCCTGGAAAAATTCTACTCCAAGGCAGAATACTGCAGGATCCAGTCCCCTTCTGAGGACAGCTGCTGCTGCTGCTGCTGCTAAGTCGCTTCAGTCGTGTCTGACTCTGTGCGACCCCACAGACGGCAGCCCACCAGGCTCCTGGGATTCTCCAGGCAAGAATACTGGAGTGGGTTGCCATTTCCTTCTCCAATGCATGAAAGTGAAAAGTGAAAGTGAAGTCGCTCAGTTGTGTCCGACTCTTAGCGACCCCATGGACTGCAGCCTACCAGGCTCCTCCGTCCATGGAATTTTCCAGGCAAGAGTACTGGAGTGGGGTGCCACTGCCTTCTCTGTCTGAGGACAGGGTAAAGGTCAAATACGTAAGTGCCACTTCATGTAAACACTATGGCTGGAGATCACAACGAGTGACACTGTTAAAATACATACATAATATTTTGTGATTCTAACTTAATGGTTATCATTTAAACAAAAAAGTCCTAAATTCAAGTCACTTTTACTTTTTTCTAAGCAATTCTGGAACTACTTTTCTTTTTAAATAAACATTTGTAAGTAAGCACTCGCTAAGAAAACAATAAATTGGTAAAAATGTGGCTATGTTACCTTGATCAGTGTTCAAATCATGCATTTTCAATTGATGGTCTAATCCCCCACTCCAGGCATGTGTTGGATCCTACAAAATAAAAGTTTCAAGTCATTTAAAACTTACAGAGCTTTAAAAAGAGTGTTTAACCTTGGAGTAGGAAATGGCAACCCACTCCAGTATTCTTGCCTGGAAAATTCCATGGACAGAGACGTCTGGAGAGCTGGCAGTCCATGAGTAGCAAAGAGTCGGACACAATTGAGCACATATGTGTAATAGGTTATGGAATTTGGAAACTACTAAGAAAGAAAATGTTTCCTGTAGCCCAATCACCTAGAGATAACTACTGCTAACACTTTACCATCTCTCTTCTTTTTCTTATAAAATTAGATATAATTTAAAAATAAAATTTGAAATCAAACTCTGGATACTTTTTAGTTTCAGGAATATAGCCCATGTCATTAATTAATCCACAAAAATATTATCAGTAGTGATTTCATAATAATCCATACTATAGCTGAACTTCCAATTTTTTTATGTCCTCATTGTCAAACAATTTTTCTCACATTTTTATTTTAATAAACAACTACATAATAAGCATTTTTAGTGGGGTTTTCTAGGAGTAAGATTAAGGAAAACTAGGGTATGGACATTTATAAGATTCTTGCTTCTTCCTGGCAAATTCCATTCTAGAAACATCCTCTCCATTTACTTTTCCATCCATATAAAGCACTTGGCTTACTACATCATGCTCAGCATTACTTATAATTTCTTATATTGCAATGAGTTTATTAGGAGTAAATAGTATCTAACTGTAGTTTTAAATTGCATCCTTCGATTACTTGTAAAGTTGACTCTTAATAATTTTTAAATGGAAAAAAAAGTGTTGAAAAATTTATCTACCAGCCAACTCCTCAGTTTATGCTCAGAATGAAGTACACTGGGCTCACTCATTGTAAACGAACAAAAAACAGTACAAAAAGACGGAGCAAACTAAGGAGTCAACCAAACTACTATGCAAGCAAATCAACGAAGAACTGTTCACCACACTGGCTAAGAGCCAATACGTATTCCCACTTACTAGCAAACAAACCTTTTAACAAGACGGCCAAATTTTACAGTCTTGCTGTGAGTTTCAAGTACACTCTGTCCAGAAAGTTCACAGAAGCTTAAAGGGAGACCCAGTTCCTGACGTCTGTCAAGTCCCCAGGGCCAAAAGGCAAAACCACGCAGCACCGGAACCTCAAGGTTAAGTGTTGGGGCGGGGGCGCTGTCCAAATAACTCTACCGACAAGAGCCATCGCCCAACACTGCAAAAGGGACGCTGATCACGAGGGATACCATACAATTCAAAAGGAGGCAGAAGCGGAACCGGAGGACACCTACGTAGAAGGCGCAGTCCAGGACGGCGCCGGTGTGCTGGTACTTGAGCCGCATGGAGTTGGCCGGCACATCGTAGAGGCGCACGGACGTGTCCCAGGAGGAGACCAGCAGAAACTGCGACGTGTTGGGGCTGAACTTCACCGAGGAGATGCCGTCCTCAGGGGGTTGGTTCAGCTTGAACTCGTTAGAACCGGTCATCTAGAGAACAAACGCCCTGTGAGAGTCCCCGCAAGGGGCCGGGGTCGCTGGGCTCGACTCGCAGAAGGGCTGGGCATTAAATGGGGGTAGAGGGTCCCCCAAGGGGCCGGGGTCGCGGGGCTCGACTCGCAGAAGGGCCGGGGAGCAGGTGGGGGTGGGGGGTCCCCCAAGGGGCCGGGTCGCGGGGCTCGACTCGCAGAAGGGCCGGGGAATAGGTGGGAGGTGGGGGGTGGGGGTTCCCCCAAGGGGCCGAGGTCGCGGGGCTCGACTCGCAGAAGAGCCGGGGAGCAGGTGGAGGGTGTCCCTGGGGGGCGGAAACGAGGGAAAGGCCGGCAACGCGGCCTCTGCGCCTGCGCCGGGCCGCCGCGCCCGCGCCGGTCGGGCCTCACCGCCCCCCTCCGCGCCGCCCCTCCTGAGCTTTCCGACCGGCCGGGCCCGCGCCGCCACACCCCTGACTCTAGCCCGGCCCGCCGGATCCACACCCTCCTCCGCCGCGGGCTTCCGCACGCCGGCCTCTCCCCGCCCCCGGCCCTGGGGCCTGCCGCCCCGCGTGCTCCTAAAATAAAAACGGAAAGCCGTGGAAGTGAACCCGGTTCCTAGCGGACTGCTCCGCCGGCTCAGGAACCCTGGAGGCATCCCCGGAAAGCCCGTGCCTGCGCCCAGCCACCTCGCCCCGCTACCTCGGGCTCCCTTTAGAAGCAACTCAGCTGCCGCGCCCGCCGCCGCTCGCCGCCGCCTCGCTTCCCTCGCCGCTCTCGCGCGTCGGGCGAAGTAGGCGGAGACAAAGCTCCAGCCAAGCCTGTCATTGGCTGATTTCAAACGCCAACGTCTCCTTCTAAGGCAGCCAATTGGTCCGTCCCGAGGCGCCGGCTCGGGCGACCCAGTCAACCTGTTCCGGCACAAAGGCAAACGGCAGCCTTTCCGATCACGTGACTGCTTTCCGCCACCAGGCTGAGGCGCGCCGCCCGTGCTGGACGCGTGAAAACTACAACTCCCGAAGAGCATCGCGCCAAGGCGGAGCTCACGCCCTCTCCTGTTCGTGTGAGGCATGCTAGGAAATGTAGTCCTTGTGGCCAACGCTTGTCCTGTCCTCTCAATAGTAGGCGGGAAAGATTCTCTTTCCATTTGCCTCTTGGAGCCCTCCCCGTGTCTCGGACACAAGAACCCCGTTTTGGTCAGTGCTTTTATAGGACTGAATTAGTCTCGCTTCTACTGGACGTGCACATCCGGTGAAGTTAACCAAAATTAGAGTGGAGAAGAAAATATTTGCTCTAACGAATGTTTTGCCCCACTTTTTTCTCATTTTCCTGGACTTTCCACCTATGAAGCAGGCTCTCGCATTTTCCATTGTCGAAGATCTTCTGACTTCAGAGAAACTCATCCTTATTTATACTCTGCTTTATCTCTTCATTCCATCTTTCTGCAAACATTTGTTGAGCACCCAGTTCGTGCCAGGCCTAGTGAGAAGACAGGAAAAGCATTAATCAGATCAGTTCTTGCTCTGGAGGAACTATTTTTCCAGAAGGTTGGACAGACTGGGAAACCGATAATTACTCTTACCTGTGTTAAAGCTCAAAAGCCTCTGATAGACATATGTCCAAGTAGGACCTTTAAAATGCCAGCCACAAGCTTCTCTCTACTTCCCCCTCTCACACCCCCAAAATACCCTAGACTTACAGGCTCTCTTTGCTCTATTTTCTGTTTCTAGAATCCTCCAGAAATAGAATCAAGAAGGCTGCTTCTGTAATGAGAAATACTGTGGTCTCCATGAAAGAAAAGCAATACTTAATAACTAGAATGCTGTGACTCAGTTACTGTTGAATATCAAAAGCATGCTGAAATGTTTCAGTTTAATCCGTGATATACCATCTTTTTCACTGCCTTTTGTGTTGTGGGAAAAAAAATCTTACTTTATTATACAATCTTGTATGAAGTGGGAGAAAATTGTTGAGGTTAAAGTGTCTAATTTCTAAGGCAACTTGAGAGAGAAAAGGTGTTGTTAGTCCTTGTGCATTCATATACACTGACTCAGGTGCAGTTCTTTTTATGAATCATGATACAGTAAACGTACAACCAACACTCTTCTGCCCAGCGTATTGATGATATCCTGCCAAAAGTACAGATTCTTCCCCTCTCTCAGTTCAGTCGCTCAGTCGTGTCCTACTCTTTGCAACCCCATGGACTGCAGCATGCCAGGCTTCCCTGTCCATCACCAACTCCTGGAGCATGCTCAAATTCATGTCCATTGAGTCGGTGATGCCATCCAGCCATCTCATCCTCTGACGTCCCCCTCTCCTCCTGCCTTCAGTCTTTCCAGCGTCCTCACCAGTCCTCATACTTGGTTTTCTCTCTCTCCTCTTTCAACAACCTAATGGGTAGGTTAAGAATTTTAAAGTGCAGTGCCTTACCTCCATTCTAATTTTAGCTAAATAATTTTATCTCCAAATAATTTTATTTGGTTCCCTCTCCCAGTTGTTTATTTAATTCTACTAGTGTTCAAGATTCTGAGCATGAATTATCCACTAATAAAATCTAAGTGTATTTCATTACCCAGTGTGTGTATGATTCAGGTCCCTCTGGACAGGCAGTTGCAGCCGGACTCGATTTGAGTTTTAAGAAACGTCAATCTTTTAAATCCAGTTTAGAGCCTGAAAGGAGGCTGATGATTTTGCTGATTATTCAAATGAATTGATAGTCTTGAGATCGGAAATCTGGCCACAGTGGAGTCTTGAACATCTTAAATCCAAATGCAAAGCTGTGTGCGTGTGTGTGTGTGTGTGTGTGTGTGTTTGTACTTAGTTACTTATAAGAAAGGGGAATTCCTAGAAACTAATCACACTGTTGGATCACCTTTGACTCCTAATTTCTGGATTAGTAAAAAAGTGAAGTACCCACTACATGACAAATGAAAAGGATCATCCCTAAAATCCTAAGGGCAAAAACCGCTTTGCTGTTAACTGCCTACACAAAACCACTTCCTATAAAAGAAGTAAGCCCAAGAAAGATATAGTGATCCAATACTGTTAAAACCATCATCTTTTTAAAAAACAATCTATCGAAGTGTCAACCAAAATGATACGGATGAAATATTTCTTTACAAATAGTTCCTTGAAGGCAATTTGGTTAATTCTACAAAGAATATTCAAAGAGCAGCTTGAGAGGAAAAGAAAAATTTAAAGCGGGTTATCTGGAAGGAGAGAACTTCACTGAAATATGTGTACCAAAGATATCAGAAGAAAGATGCAGTGTTAGTTTTCGCTCTGACTGGCTAATATCTAGCATAGTTCTCAGCCCTATTTACTAGGGCTCAGTAAATATTGAACTCAGCTGGAGTGAAATAACTGCAATTGACCTAACAACTTTGGCACATGGTTTCTTGGGTAGCGTCCTTCAGGTGTCATCTTGAAATAGATTGTAAATTTCATGAAATTTAACGTGAGAAGAAAAAAATAGAAACCGCAAATATGAATAAGACATCAGGAATTTTAGACACGATACTGTGGGTCAAATAGACGGATTACAGATATCCTTTATACTTTCACAAAATGCAGATAATTTCCATGTCTCTTGTCTCCAAGAGACCGGTCCATCAAGTCGAGGTTTTCTTTCTAGAGGATGAGATCCGGCCTCCGCGCAGCTGACTCCTGGCACCTTAGCAGTGGCTAAGGAGTAGCTCGGGACGGAGAACCCGGGAGCTCGCCCCACGTGACACTGAACCGTCAGCCTCCTCAAAGCTCAGGCTGTTTTTTTTTTCCGACGTTTTACAAGGAACAGGTGGCTGCGGTCTAACACTGCAAGCCAGCGATTTGCATGACACTCGCGCGCCTCTGTTCTCTTGATGCCGCGCCCTCCCAGCCAGGGTGCGGCTGCAGGTGTTGGGGCGCCGAAGTCCGTGGGCGCGCAGACAGCGCATCAAGGTTCCATTCAGTGCCAGCTGCCACGTGCCTGCCCGACACCGGGCCACTTAGCCACGCTCCATGCAAAACCACGAACAACAACAAAAAGTGTGGGGAGGAGCCTTTGCCTCCCAGCTTTCTTTGCCCGGTCTCGGGCCTCATCCCTCCTCGGCCGAAGGGCCGCCTCCCTGTGCCCTGCTCCTGCGCGGCGCCGGACGCGCAACCCTGCCACCGGCTTGGAAACCGCGAGCGGCTGTAAGTCTTGTCGCGCCAGGCTAGGGGACGAACAAACCAGGCTCGACACCTGATCCAGGCAGGGCCGCCCCACCTGTTCTGTGCCCTCGAAGAGGAGGCTCCTGTCACTGACTGGACAACGTCGCAAGGCCCTGTGCTGCCGCCAACCCCAAGCCGCTCCCAGGGCTAGAAAGAAGCTCGTTCCAGGAGGCAACTGCTTTGCCAACTGCAGTCCCGCATCTATCCCTCTCGGCGCCCTGGGAGCTGGATTCCGGCCAGGCTGAGTCTCCGCCCGCGCCCGCGCGGAGACTAGGGCACCAGCTAGTAGAATGGGGTGCGCCTCCAGCCCATGTGCCATCTCGGCGGCGCCCGACCTTTAGCCTCTGACCTCCGCCCCACCTTCCACGTGGGGCGAGCCAGACCTCCTCTGACGCACGCCTGCAACCCCTTCTGTGGAAAAGAGACAAAAACCTGCGCGTTAGCACGCCGGCCAATCAATTGCACCAAAGTTAGCAACGATGCTTAAAATGTTTTATTTTTTCTTTTTAAAAATATGTACAGATCTGAAATCTATCCCCCTTTCGTCCCTATCCATCCTCGGGACAAGGGAAATGAAAAGAGGCTTTGCGATCATTGTTCAAAGCCCCCAAGTACTGGCTTGGCCGGCCGTGTGTGCGTGTACATACATACAAGTATATATACGGGGAGAGGAATGTATCTGGTTTCGTGGGGTTTTTTCTGATTTTTTGTTGTTGTTGTTCTACCGGCCAGTGTCGATCTGACCAAAACTCCCTGTCCGACCACCACCCTAGAACGTCCCCTCCAAAATGGTTTTCAAAACGTATTGGTTTGTTTGGGTGGGTAGAGAGCAAATGATCTGGCTGGAGGGATGCTGATAAATACCAGAAACAATCAAACCAAAGTAGGGCAGAAGCCATAAATAAGAGATAATGAATACACATGGTGTATTTCGTAATATTTCTGGAAACGCGCCGCCTGCTCCGGAGTGGGGGGGGCGGGGGCAGCCCGCGCCAGCCTGGCGGGGAGCGGGCGGGAGGGCGCGCGGCGCGGGGCCGGCGGGCCGATATCAGTAGTCGAGCTTGTTGTAGAGGTTGTAGAGAGGTAAGGCCGAGAGGTTGCTGCCCGGGTAGTAGAGCGGCGCGGGAAAGGCGAGCGAGCGCGGCACCGGCACCCGCAACAGCGAGCTGTCCCGGAAGACCAGCGGCATGCCCACCAGAGTCTGCGCCGACGCGTGCGCCATGTTGGCCGCCTCCAGCTCGGCGGAGAGCTGCCGCTTCCACTTGTTGCGGCGGTTCTGGAACCAAGTCTTGACCTGGGTCTCAGTGAGCTGCAGGCTGGAGGCGAGGCAGGCGCGCTCCGAACTGCTCAGGTAGCGCTTCATGTCGAAGGTGGATTCGAGCTGGTACACCTGGCTGCGCGAGAAGACCGTGCGCGTCTTCTTCTTGGCCGCGCCCGCCTGCCGCTCGGAGCCGCCGCTGTCCCGCGGCCGCTCGGGCCCCGGCGACGGCGAGCCCGCGGGCAAGAGCCTGTCTTTCTCTTCCTTAAAGTCCGGGTGCGAAGAAGAAAGGAAAGGCTTGCGCTCCGAGCTCGCCGGCCCCGCGCCTCCGCTGCCCTTGGGGGTACCTGGGGAGTGAGAACAGATAAGAGGGCCATGGAGTTGGGGAGCCTCAGGGGCCCCCAGCTCCTGCCAGGACCAGGTGGTTGGCTGGCGCCAGCAGCCTTGGTCCCATCTTCCTGGATCTCAACCCCTACTCTTCTCGCCCTCTCGCTGAAACCCAGAAAAAGGCACCCGGCTTTTGAAATGCAACAGGAGAGGGACCCAACTACTTGGAGCCTGGGGTCTCAACGCTCCCAGCTTCCTGAAAGGACGTGTGGCAACAGAGGGAAGAAGTCTGGAGGGGGAACATTAGCATCTTTTTAAAAGATGATTTTGCCTTGTAGTAACTGAGCTGGAAGAGTTCCCTGAGCTTTATAGGGTGGCATCGTTTCACAGGCCGTTTGTTCGGAAATCACGCTAAGGACTGACACGGGGCTCCTCTTGGTCAGATGTTGTAAAGAGGAACCATCTCTGAAAGGCACCATTGTCAATCATCTTAGAGTGCTAATCATTCCGAGGAGGAGGAGGGGAGAGAGAGAGGCAGAGGTCGAGAGAGGGGAAGAGAGAAGAAAAGGACGCAGAAGGAGCTTGCGGTAGAGACGGACGGACGGACCGCTCAGATCCGACTTCCAGACCTCGTGTGCAGAAAGTATCCGATGTGCAAAGGGGATATTGCGGGCAGAGCCTTGAGAGCAGCCGGCCCTGTGCCAAACCCACAAACACACTCCGTTCAACCCAACCTTCCCCCAAACCGCGCCGCGCGGCATCTGTGTTCCCCGTTTCTTCCCGAGCGCCCGCGGGGCGGAGGAGTCGGCGCGGAGCACGCCTCTCTCCCTCCCCACCCTCGGCCTCGGACCCCGCGCGGCCGCGGCTCTGGCCGGGGGCGGGGGGGCCCGGCGCGAGAGCCCCGGCACAGTTTCCCTCCCCTAGAGCTTGCTCCAGGCCAACCCGGCGGCGTGCGATCCTTACCCAGGCAAGGAAAGGGGATGGGGGGGTGGTGCTTGGAGCCGGGCTCCTTGGGGCCGTGCGGGTCTGGGCAGAAGCAGGCGGGTGCCTTCCAGCCGTCGTCCGGCTCCTCCTCCTCCGAGGACACGGACAGGCTGCGCTTCCTGGCCGGCCAGCTGGCCGGCTCCCTTGGCGCCTCCGAGGGGCCCCCGCCCAGGATGGACTGAATGGTGAAGCTGGAGACGCCGCCGGCCGCCGGACACCCCTTGCCCGCATCTTCCTTGCTGCCCATCCTGGGTTCATAAGAAATCGGAGGAAACCAAGAACTCCCTTTAGAGATGATCTGGGTAGAAGGTGGTGCAGGCAGGCAGGCGGGGGGGGGGTGGAGGGGCGGGGAGGGGAGCTAAGGGGAGGGGGCGGCGAAGCTGGCGAGGCGTCCCCTCCGCGCGGGGGAAACGCGGGCACCCGACAGCTGCGCTGGGGTCCCTGCCCGCCCGGCTTCAGGTGCGCCCGCCCAGCCCCGGCGCGAATGCCCCTTCTTTGCCCGCCAGCTCGCTGGGTCCCCGGCGGCGCGGAGGTGGCGCGGCTTCATTTGCATAGAGGTTACTCGGACGCGGCCAATCGCAGCGCCGCCGAGCGGCCCCGGAAAATTTCAAAACGCACAGGCCCGGCTCTCACAGCCCCTGTCCTCCCCTGAGCTCGCGAAGAGCCCAGCGGGCATCTGCTGTGTCCAACCAGCCTTGACCAAAAGCAAGATGGATGACAGCTAGGTTCCTAGCCTCTGTGGCATCTCTGATGGCTCAGACCCTGGCCCTCTCGAGAGACAGGGGCAGCTCGGGGCTCAGAACTGGAGTGGCCCCACGCCTCCTTAAGTGACAGGTCCTCACACCCTCAAAGGGCTCACAGGCTGCGCCATGACCCTCCCCAACCTCTCATCCCTTCTCTCCTGGGCAGGTAGGTAGGGCTGGCAGGCCTTGGCGCCCCGTGGGGGAGGTTGGGGGTCGTGGGATTTAGGAGCGTGCGCATGGGAACTGATGCTCTTCCTAGCAGCTTAACTAGGAGGCCTGGGAGCAGACAAGTGTGGCCCTTCCTCCCTACAGACCCCAACCTTGTCACAGGCCCAGCAAGACTGCATGATCATTGTGGCGGGTGGGGGAGGCCCTAGATCTTGTTTCAGGAGATCCAGGTTCAAGTCCCAGCACCACCATTTACAGGCTAGGTGAACTTAGACAAGTCAAGTACCAATCAGAGCCTCACTGTCCTCCCATTAATATCCCCTTCCCTTCACCTGTTTTGAGAATGGCCTAGGTAGGAATGAAAGGTACCCTGTACACCTCTGTAAACAGCCCAAAGCTCGGCCTTGTCTACCCTGACTCTGGTTTTTAGGTAAATATTGGAGGTCAGGGAATTGCTGCAAAAATAGAAGCGATTTGTCCCAGGAAAGGGGAGAAGGAGGTGAGGACCATGGTTTCAGGATTAGGCAAAGGGTATTCAAATAGGGAGGTGACCTTGAATAGGATTCTTAAACTTTCTGAGCCTTGGTTTTCTCATTTTTTAAATTAGGGGAAAGCAACGATCGCCTCGAAGAAGCTAGATGAGGTCAAAGTGCCTAATTCTGAGCACAGCTTGCGGTAGACGCTCAGTTAACCATAGTTTCTTAGGTGTTTGCACGACCCCCCAAAGCTCTGACTCTTGCTCTTTTAATTTCCAGATCAATTGGTACAAGATGTGGAACGCACGCGACGCAGGCAAAACGTTTCTGGGGCATAGTTGTCTACACAAGCCTCGAGGAATCGAAGGTGAGGCAAGACTCCAAGGCGCTCAGGCGACCGTAGCCCCGGGTCTGCAGCCTCCGGTACGGATCGGCCAAATGATCCAAGGAGCCCTGACCCTACGGTGCCCTCACAAACGCAGCCAAGGGAGAGAGGAGACTGAATCAGTCCCCACAAATGTCCAGACGCTGTGCCCATGACGGTGCAGTTCCCTCCTCGCCCGCGCCGCGCCCGGGTTATTGAGTAAAGCGCTTATAATATCATTAGCCGCGGTGAGTTACCGACTGCAGCCCTACCCGTGGCAGAACCTCTCCCTACTTAACTCCTCCAAGGGCTCGTTAATGGGCTAATTGATTAGGAGTCGGCGGCGCAGCGGGGGCAGGGGCAGGCGAGGGGCCAGGCGAGGGGGCGGGGGCCGGAGGCTGTGCGCCGTGGCTGGGGAGGGAGGCCGGCGAGGGGCAGGTGCCGGCCTCCGTCACCGCATTAACCTCTTCAGGGCTCGGCGGCGGGGTCGAGACACATTACAAATGGTCAGCTTTAATCATGGTGTCAGCTCATTAACCCGGAAGGACCCGGTGCTGAAATACAATTTGCGCGTCCTCCTCTGCGCGGCCGCGGCGCGAGCTCCTGGGCCACGTCACAGCCCGGCCCGCCGCGCCCCCGCACAGTTGCGGGGTAGAAGCGAGCATCCTGGAAACCAACAGCCTACTCGCACCCGCCTGCGACCTCTCCGCGCGGGTCTCCCGGCCGGGCTGCGCCTACCCGCCGCGGGAAACAGGCCGACGCCGCGAGCGGGAGCCTGGGGAAGAAACATCCTTTGGGGTAGGAGGAGGGCTTTGGTTGAACCCTTCTGAGCTAGCAAATACTCGACGCCGGCAACCTGGACTATTCTGAGCGCATCTGATCATTCTTCACTTGAATCCTCAGAGCAAACCCGTGGTGCTGATCCTTAGCCCCAATGTACAGGCGGGGAAACTGAGGCCCAGGAGAAAAAAAAGTGACCAGTCCAAGTAGAGTAAGCAAGATGGAAGCCCGAGGTTGTCCCACTGCCTGTACACGGCCCTGGGGAAGGGGCGAGGGGCGGGGCAGCATTGATGCTGAGCTTGGGAGTGGCTGCGGGGTAGACTGGGAGGACCCCGGCTATCTCAAGCCCGCCTGGACGGGTGTTTGGGTGGAGTTGGCCTCTGCCAAGGCACTGGCCAGGTGTGGCAGCGGCGGGGCCTCTGGGATGAGCCCCAGAGAAACAGCTCCCAGACCCGGCGAGGAACTAGGGGGGGTGACCCGTGCAGCCTGTTTGAGGACTCTTCAGAAACCGTGCAGCCTCGCGACCCCCGGCCGCGACCACCATCCACTTCTGCGGGCTAGTTTGGGAGGGAAGTCAGAAGGAGCCTGCCGGCCGGGTTCTCCGCCTGCTCGCTACGCTCCTCGAGATCGCTTCGACGGTCTGGTCTGCACAGGCGCGCGCTCCTGCGCAGCCTCCTCCTCCGCCCAGGCACCTCTTCGGACGCGAACACCGTAAAACCTCAGGCTCGCGTCGGCATAAACGGTTCCGCCGTGGCACGCATTCGGTCCGCAAACGTGCGCTGCAGCACCACAGACACACCGCCCCGAGCCCGGGAAATGATGGTGGTGGTGGCGCAGGCCGAAGGCGGGGAGGTTGCAGCGGAGAGGCTGTGGGGGGGGACCGGGCAAACGGGTCCTCCACGCCTCCTCTCCTTTCAACTGGTCACGGGCTGGGTCTCCCGCTGCCCCTCGGTTACGGACAGCAGTCCCAGTGCAGGGGCCAGAGGGCCAGGACAGGATCTCCCCGCCCTCCCTTGGGGGCATTTTGGGGGGTCCCCGAGACTTCATGGCGAAGGCAGAGGCCCAGACGCCCTCTCCTGGGCTGAGCGCAGCTGCAAACCACACGGCGAGGAAACTTCAGCTTCAGGAACCACCACCCACAGACACCCAGTCTCTCTGCCCTCGAGCGTGGCAATGCTTCAACTCGGTCCCACCTCCCGCCCCACCCTCCTAGTCTTGGGGTAGCTCCGCCCCTCCTTAGTTCAACCAGATTAACAGCAGCTACCCAGGAGTCAGGCCCCTCGTAATCCTTGGGATCACTCCCTCCTCCCCTCCCCTTCCCTCCCCTCCCCCTTTCCTGGGAATTAGGCATAACCGAGTTCCAAGGAATGATAAACTTTCCGAGACTGAAAGGACGCTTAAAGTTTAGGTCTCGAGATTATGCCGCTGCTCAATATTAAAGCGGCCCAGAGCAAACTTGCCGAGGAGCCTAATAAAAATTGATCCTCTCTGCTCTGCGGCAGTCGGGAAATAGGCTGGCTGAGCCGGGTAATAGTGGAAGAAGGCTCCCTCCGAAATGACAGATGAAGTCATAAACAAGTTTGATCTTGGAATCAAGCTTCGATAAATATTAAACACAGTCTGCCCCCCCCTTTGCGCGAGTGGATTATGATATATGGCGCGTCGAAACTTTAAAATAAGGAAATACCAGAGAAAATGATCTCAATAAATTTTCTAAGTATAAACGTTGATTATGTTTCGATTTTCATTCAAGGGCCTCTGCTGTTCGTTCTTTGGTGCAAATGACATCTTGCAATAGGCTTTTGGGGGAAAGGGCTCCCTATTTGAAAAAGAGAGCCCCAGAGGTGTACAATTTATGTAATCTGCGGCTGGAAAATGAATTGTGTAATTTATTGGAAAACAGAAAGTCATGAAGATTGGATCAGCATAGCCGAGTCCCAACACCCTCCTCCCCACATCCATCAAGTTCCAATTAACAGCCTAACCAGAGAGCTTTAATGGGTTTCCAATCTAGTGGCCTGATAGACTCATCAATTCCTCTGGGAGAAATTAAGAAAATCGACCGCCCCTTGGCGACGCAGTGTCATTCCTTTCTGCAACTATATGTCAAATTAAAAACACAATTAAAATTTAAACTGTTTCAATCAAAGGGTGCCCTGCAACCTATGTTTCACTTAATAGAACTTTGATGAAAATCTGATGCGTGCACTCCATCACCAAGGGGGGCGAGGGCGGCGAAGCTCACGAGAGAAGGGGATTCTTTCTTTTTCTTTAAGACTTTAGCGCTCGGGTGAGGCACACCAGGTGACTCCACCTCGCAGCTCCAGACTAAATGATGGGAGCGAAGTGCTCTCAGCGCGTTCTCGCTCTCTTCGCTCTCACCTCTCCCCCAACTCTTTTTCCTCTCCGTACACTGCAACCGGTAAGGGATCCTTTAGGAATCCGGCGACAGAGATTTGGGGGGCAGTTTTCGCTGCGAAGAGGCATCGCCTGGAGCAGCAGCCAAGGAAGGGAGCTGGGCGAGTACAACAAGTGGGCATCTCCTGGAAACTGTCCGAGGAGGCCCGTGGCCTCCAACTGACTCTTGTCGCTGGTCTCCGAAACTGCCCGGACAAACGCTGGAAGTGCAACGGGATCCTGGAGGCAGAAGGGTGGGGAAAGATCCCCAGCGGAAAAATGGACACCCGCTGTACTGCTGTCTGAGACCGGATTCCCTAGAAGCGGGAGCTCCCCGCCCCGCCCCCCGCCAATAAGCCTCCAGGGTACTTCCGCAAGAGGGGCCGAGCTCCGGAACAGGCGCATCCCAGATCTCAAGATCCGGGTCCGAGGCACCAGGCGGGGCTCCTGAGTACAGCACGCCCGGTTATCTTTGTGGCCCTTTTCTCTCTTCCGTCATCCGCCCACAGCACCCTCCCAAATGTTTGTAGGCCAAAGGTCACCATTCGCCCCGCGCACCCAGACAGGCGCACGTGCACACGTGGCCGTGCACAAGGCGAGATGCGCCCGCCCAGGCGAACGGATCGCTCGCACCCAAAAGGCAGAGATGGGCGAGCAGCGAGTGGGCGGGAAGCCGGGAGGAGGGGCGGAGGAGTGCCTCTGCCCGGCCAGGGGCAAGTGCCCTGGAGGGCGACATTCCAGGGGCTTCCCCAGCTGTGCTTTGGACCGCCAAGTGAGGGTTTCCTTGGGCTTCCCGGCTTTTACACTCCGACCCCGTCGCCGTGACCCACTAGCGGGGTCTTTTCCTAGCCGCTTGGCGGTCCACGCTTGGATCGCTAAGAGGAAGTAAACTCCAGGATGGGTCTCAGGGCCCGGGGCATGGACAAGCGCGAGGGGTGGGGAAACATGGGGCCCTGGAAGCGAGCAGGGCGGTTCTCATCCAGCCCCCAAGGGCCTCACCAGGGAAGTTCAGCTACCCCGCGCGGTAGAAGCAGGAACGCTTGGCCCAGGCCCAGGCAGCCCAACGACGCCAGCTCTCGCCAAAGCCCCCGAGGGTCGAAAGTTGCGCAGCCCGCTGGGCCACAGCTGCTCTGACCCCCACTCCCATCGCCCGGGCCCAGGCTGCCCCAGCGTGCGCTTGCAGAAGAGAAAGCAAATTCCACCGACCTGCGTGCCTTCTCCTCTTTCTCCCCGCTCTACCCTCCAGCGCGCACTCTGGGGTTCTGGCGTGCCAGGGCCTGCCAAGGGACGTCCTGGTTCAGAATGAGCGTCCAGTGGCGGGGGGGCAGTTTATATCTGTCTTGCTTTTATTTGATGTACACACACCTGCTCTATTTACTACCAAATAAAAGAAATACATCTGTGTTGCCAACAGAAACAGCTCGAGAGCTTGCTCACTGGTCTCCCAGGGCTCGGAGATGCTCCCCGGTGCTCAGAGCCCGGCACAATGGGACCCCGGCTCGAGTGAGGTCCTGGCCTATAAGCATATGGGGTTCTGCAGTGGGATGCTGGCAGCGTCCACAGTTTGTCCCAGGTGGCTGGTGAGGAACAGGAGGCATCTCTGCTCAGATTTCAAGCTTCGTGCAGCAGAAGTTGCAGCGCCACCTCGCTCTCTGCCCAATCCTCTCCCCAAGGTTCTTCCCAGCTTGCCTTAGCCTGGGGCCATCAGAGAAAACCAGCTGCCCAGGCACCCAGAACAACGTGTACCTGACTGCGTCTGCTGTTGTGATGCTGTATGATCACAACGCAAATGTGATGCTAAACACACGTACAGGTTGCGCCCTGGGAACCCCTGATTATGGGATCTGTCAGGAGCTCTAACTAAAGTGGAGGGGGGGCGGGGGTGAGTGTTTTAAATCACCTATGAGTGTCAGTGTATCCTGCATATTGTTTGCGTGTGTGTCTGTTTGGATGATGCAGAAACTATTAAGCCAGGAAGCCGATGCCATTTCACTGACTTAATTGGGGGTTCCCATGGTGGTGGTGGGGGAAGGGTCTGAAGTTAGGATCAGAGAGAAGGCTGGATTCCACCATCCAGGGGTGTTGGCTCAGTGTCCTAGGTTAGAGGATACCAGCAGCTCTGGCTTCCCACAACAGATGTCTTGGAGAGTTGAGTGGAGGTATCCTCACTCCCCCCACATTACCCCTTCTGCTGAGGGGTTCCGGCAGCTCCTGGCAATTTCCGCAGAAGCAGCACCTACAGAAGCATTCTGTGTGGGGGTGGGGGGCAAGGGGCAGATGACCCCAGCCAGTTCAGTCTCACCAAGTGCTGTCTTGGCCTCTACACAGGCTTGCAGTAGAGCCTAGAATGATTCTTGCTCAGGGAGCAGCTTCCGTGCTGTCTCTTGCAGGATATCCTGAGAAATACTGCGACCCCCACCCAACAGAAAAGAGTTGGAGGTTTTCTGCCTGAGCAGACTTCTAGGCTGAACATCTCCCCCAGTCCCAGGTCACAGCCTAGCCACGTTCCTCCCCCAGTGCATGCACCTTGGCTCCTGGGAGGGACTCCCCGGCCTAGGGCAAGGGGGTCCTCAAAAGGAGGGAAAGGGAGGCCGGGACAAAGAATCAACTGTGCCTGTGGAGAACCAGTTATTTCTCGACTTTGTAAAGACCGGGTCAGTCAAGAACCGTTTTCTAGAATCCAAACACAAATAAAGAAGTATTTTGGCGGTTGATAACATCGTGTTCTGGCTGTAAAATCTAAGAACGTGTTTGCTATTGCAACATTATTTTTAATGAGCTGTTATTGGCCTGTCCCGCAGTTAGTATTGCCAACAGTAAAAGGCATCACTGTGTTTGCAGGTAACACATGGAACAACATATTTGGTCCCCGAATTTCTGTTTATTTTTCACTTGTGACACATGCCCTCGTTTTTATCCCAAACCAGAGGGAAATAAAGGCAGATCTGTCTTCCACTGAGGTCCAGGCTAAATCTTGCCATAATACTCATGCCAGTTTATTTGGAGGCAGTTTCCCGTCAATAGAAAACGATACTCGACGTTTCAGCCACAGTATAATCAATCGTGTGGACTGCGCTTGAGCAACTGTAAAGCTCTGGGAGAGGGCATGGGGCGCGTGCAGGCGCTCCCCAGCGGCCGCGCCCGCGGTGTGCTCGCCGGGATCTTCGCCGTCTCCGGGTTCCTCATCTCCCTTGGCTCCCCAGCTTCAAACGCGCTCTGCCAGGAGCCGGGCTTGCAGACCCCACGCCCTAAGGCAGGCAGCCGCGCCGCGCAGGAGAGAGGCGCCCAAGCGAGCACCTGCCTCCGCCCTCGGGACCCGCGCTCGCGAGCGGCTCCGGGAGCGCGGGGCTCGGCAGGCGGTCCACGCGGAGCGTGGAAGCCGGGGCCCGGCGGGAGCCTGGGAACCGTCAGCGCTGCGCTTCCCCGAAGCGGCCGGCATAGGGGTGGGGGACCTAGAGAAACCGTGCGCCCGCGAGGCGTTGGCGCGGTGCACAGAAAAGGATCTGGCCGCGAGAAGACAGTCCTCTCGGTCGCCGCCGCCGCCGCAGTCGGGTGGCCTCTGCTCCCCGGCACTGGACACACCATGACCGTGTCCACACCCGAACAGCCCCGGGAGCCACAGTGCCTCCAGGCTTGGGGAGGCCTCCCTATACCGGAGTCTCGAGCCAGTCTCTAGGGCTGGCTCGCCTCCCTAGGGTTGCCCTCTCGCGGCCTGGCCGCTCCCAGCTGGACGTCGCGATCGGCTTCTGGCGCGCCGCACCCCTACCCCCCCACCCCCCCACCCCCCCACCCCGGCTAAACTCCAAGTTCACTCCCTTCTTCCTTCCCCAGCCCGCATCCCGGAGGCAGCCAGAGCCGACCCCACTCGGGCTCACGGTGCCCAGGGATGTTCTGCCCAGAAGCTCGCGACTCCTAAAGACCCCACGGCCTGGGAACGGAATTCGAGGCAGCTGCCCTGCGATCGGAAATAACCAGTTGTCTCAGCTCGCGGCTGTCTCTGCGCTCGATTTCGCGAACTAGATAAGACCAGGTCCTCACCCCTTCCGCCCCGCATTCTTCCCTTGCTCGCACGGGCATTTCAAGAGGCTGACTGCACCGGGGAGAAAGCGCAGCTCTGGTCGCGAACAAAGCCGCCTCTGTCTCCGCCGCCTCCTAATTAGAGGCGTGTACGTCGAGGTCGGACTCGGCCAGTCTGCAGAGGCAGCCGGAGAGCGAGGCAGAAAAGAGTTCGGAGACACCTGCTCTGGGGAAAACCGTCCAAAGTTACACACTCTGGCCACAGGAAATGCTTCGCTTTTCTTTTTAATTAATTCCATTTCACGACAACATGAAGTGTAACAATATTTTGTGATTTCCCCCCTCTCTTTTTCTTAAAAAGGGCCTGAATCCGGGCAGAGGGGAAGTTGATGGGTGGGAGGGACAAACTACCGCGGAACAACAGGTGTAGCCGACAGAAAGGAAAAAGATTGGGTGGCAGAGCCAGGAGCCCTGAGGAGTTGAGGGTGAACTTTACAAGAAATCTGTACATTTATCAAATAAGTTAAAATTCTCCTAAACTGATTGTCCTTCACTTAAAGCGCTCCAGTATGCCTATCTTACTCCTTCGAGCATCGCTACCTATCCTTGTTTCCTTCCTTCCCCTTTTTCTCCTTCTTAATTTCCTCCTCATAAACGATTGACTGGGATTAGACATTGAAAACGTCTGCTTCTCTCCGCAGAGGAAGAAGCAGGGCTCTCAGGAAATTTTGTACAATATTGCACAGGTCAAAATACAACAGTTACTGCAGAACAAAAAGGTAAGGGGAGAGGATAAAAAATAGGTTTGTTTGTTTGTTTTAATATTGAAATCACTCTCTCAAAACAGGGAACAAAATAACAATAGTAATATTAATAATAATTTACCAACAAATGATATTTCCCAAGCATAGGCTACTAATAAATAAGACCATTCACACCAGGCCAGATGTGGAGGTGTTTCAATAATCAGACGTCTGATTGTGGGCTATCTAGTCCTTTCCCTTTAAACACTTAGAGAATTCATCCATCACAAAAAGGGACCGATGAAGAGGTGAACTTCGACAGACCTCTGCCGGAGAGAGGAGAGAAAAAAGTGGCCTGAGTCTGGGTTCTTACGAGAAGCTGCTCAGATTCTGAAAATTGGGGACTAATTGATTGGGAGTGAAGGGGAACAGCCACACCCAGAGATACAGAATAAAAGTACAATGTCAATTCTCTCTCTCTCCCTCTCGACTTCTGAAAATAGTTCTTTAGAAAATGAATAAACTGGGGGTTCAGGCTTTGCGTTTACTTTCCTTGTATAAAAAATAAACCCAAAAAGTCACAGCGCAATGAGAATCTGGGGGCGTGGGGGGTGAGAGGATCGCACATTTTACAAAAGCTTCCAGCCGAACTATTTGACCTGGAAATGTTGTCTCTTTCTTGCTTTCTCTTAATATAAACCGAAACCAAAAGTAAGAGGGGAAGCGCCTCAAATCCATTAGGGGTGAATTGCACGAAAATGCATTGCAAATACTTACAAAAAAACGCTACCGACTGGGGGAGGGGAGGCCGGGGCCGCGCGCCGGAGCCCCGGTTCCCGAAGGCCGCTGGACGTCTCGGCGCCCTCTGCCCGGCCCAGTCTCCTCCGGGGTCTGGGAAGGGGGCCGGGCGCTCCCTCCTCCTCCCCTCTGGGGCCTCAGACGGGCCGGAGCAGCGGCACGGACGAGACCACTGGGTGCGAGTAGTACACGGGGTGCGGGAAGGTGAGCAGCGGCTGGCTGACAGGCACCGGGGCCCCCGCGGCCGCGGCCGCCGCGCCCTCGGCGGCCGAGTTCTCGTGGTAGAGGATGGGCACGCGCACGATGCGCTGCGCTGCGGCGTGGCTCAGGTTGGCGGCCTCCAGCTCGGCAGCCAGCTGCCGCTTCCACTTGTTGCGGCGGTTCTGGAACCAGATCTTGACCTGCGTCTCGGTGAGGTGCAGGGACGCGGCCAGGCCGGCGCGCTCCGAGCTGCTCAGGTAACGCTTCATGTCGAAGGTGGACTCGAGCTGGAAGACCTGGCTGCGCGAGAAGACCGTACGCGTCTTCTTCTTGCGGCACGCGGGCTTCTTCTCCGGGCTCTCGGCGCCCTTCTTCCAGTCCTCGGTGCCCGGCGTCGCCGCCGCCGCCGCCGCCGCCGCCCCCACGCTCGCCCCGGCCGCGCCCAGCGCCGCCTCGCCCTCCTTCTTGCCTTCCTCCGAATCGCTCTCCTCCAGAATGATCTCGTCCGGGCTCTTGGAGTCCAGCTCCTTGTGGTCGGGGTCGGCCTTCAGCAGCGGCTCGGGGGAGTCGCGGTCGGTGCCCGAGGCGGGGGAGGAGTCTCGCAGCAGGGCCTTCTCCGAGGCTGGGGAGAGACAGACAGACGGACGCACAGACACACACACACGCACACGGACAAAGCCTTCAGCGAGGCCTGGCGCCTGGGGGGCCGCAGGCTCACACCACGACGGCCTCCGGGCCCCAGGCCTCGAGGCCTCACCATTCCCGCGGGCCTCCTTCCTGGCTGGGCCAGAAGAGGGGCGCCGCGCCCCGACATCCGACCTTCTCCCGGGGACAGGCTGGAGCGACCCGGAGACGGCAGCATGGCCGGTTTCTTTCTTTCCCACCGGGGGCCCGCGGAGAGATTCGCCTCCAGCTTAGGCACCCCCCGGGGTCACTCCCTTCATCCAGGCCAGGTTCCCCTTGTCCCAGCCACCTGAAGCCTCCTCCCCATTCGTGCCCGACGTCCCTTTTCCCGGGAAGCGCCATGTCCGGGCTCCAACTCCACTTCTTTTCTCACCAAGTGGGATTGGACTCCTGGGCAGCGCAACAGAGCGCGCGGGCAGGAGCTCCAAGTTAGGGGACGGAGGAAGTTGGCCAAACAAGCGCGTTTGTGGGTTGCAGGTCGGGGGAGGGGGGTGGCCCCAGGGCTGCGATGGGACGCAGTGCAGACCTGGATGGGACAGGCTTGTGGGTGGGAGACAACGAAAGTTCAAAGAGAGGTCGGTACCTTCAGGTCGCGGGAGGTGGCCGCCGGCGGGGGTCAGGGTGTAGGGGTACCACCAGGCCGGGGAGCGATCCAGGTAGTGCGCGGGCAGGGCAAACCTCTGTGCCGGGATCTCAAAGCGGGGGAAAGCCAGGTCGCCCACCTGCGAGAGAGCGAAGCCCGCGGCTCCCTCCAGGGCTCCCTTGGCCGCAGCGGCCGCGGCGGCGGCCGCGGCGGCGGCGGCTGAGGCCGGAGCGAAGAGCGTCCGTGGGGGCGGCTGCGGCTTTGGGGGCGGCCGATGGTGGTCTCCGTTGAGTAGGTTCTTGATGGAGAACGGGGACTCCTTGGGCGCAGGAGGCGGGGGCGGCGGCGGTGGGGGCTGCGCGCTAGCGGTGCCGGGGGCGTCCGGCCCGGGCTCCGGCATGGTCCCCTCTCCTCCGAGTCCCCGGGAGGGAGGGAGCGGGACAGGCGGGCGGCTGGGCGAGCGGACGGGCGCCGGAAATCAGACCATAAACGGAACTCAACTACGGGGCGCAAAGTCGGGGGCCGCCCCGGGCGCAAATCCAGCGTCAGGAGGGCGGGGTGAGGGTCCGGCCGGGGCGGGCTCGCATGGGGGAGGGGTGCCGAGGGGCGGGGAGCGGCCCTGCCGCGGCACCGAGGGAGCGAGGCGGCTCGGCGGCGGCGGCGGCTCCCGGGGAGGAGGCGGCAAGAGCAGTCCCCGGCTTGGGGCTGCGTCAATCCGGCGCCGGATGCTAATGATGAAATCAAAATGTCATCCAAGTTAAATGCGGGGAGTATACGGCGATTGGGCGCGTACAATGGCAAATGGGATTAGGCAGGCGAAGGCGCAGCCCGAGCCCGGGCCCCGCAGCCGCCTGCGCCACCGCCCCCTCCTCGCCTTGCCTCGGATTTTGGCGCTTTGGCTTCGGGCTATAAGAGCCCGCCTGTTATTGGCTTTATATAGTCCAATTAGGCAGCAAATGAGGACAAGCCTATTAGCACAAAAGGATATTGGCTCCTACTAAAGAGGCACTCGGAGCGCTCGGGCGAGCGCAGGAGGCGAGCGAGGGATGAGGAGCCGGCGGCGCCCCGGGTCGGAGCGCACTGACAGCCGCGGCGCCCGGAGCCCGCGCCTCCCTCTCCCCTCTGCAGCTCCGGGACCCGCTTCCAGCCGCCTGGCCTGCGGGAGGGGGAAGGGGCGGGCCGGGCCCGCCCGGGTCACCTCGGGGTTATCCGCGCTCGCAGCTGCCTCTTCTCCGCCCCCCCCCCCAGGGGCTTCGCAGGGGCCCGCCGCCCCCACACAGCTGGAGAGCCAAGTAGCGCCAGCCCAGGAGGCTAGACGCGATCTCCGATCTGCGGTGAACTCAACACTTGCCTACCCTTTAGGGGTCCAGCATTTTCCCTAAAGCATGCTAAAGGCTCAGCCAAGAAGAGGGGATTTGGGTTCCCCACCCACCGTCTCGTCGACAGGAAGGGACCTGGACTCAAAGTCCTTGCACCGCGTCCGCGGTCTCAGGAATCCGCGTGGCCTTGGCCTTTGGCCTTGGGAAACCGAGGAGAGAGCCTTCCCCCGAGAGCAGGAGCGGTTGTGCGTCTCTACGCACCCGGTGTGCTCGAAAAACAGGCTGACGCCCGCGCGTCACTCGGTGGGGCGGTGGGCACCGACGGCTACGCTCTGCAGGGCATTCCTCTCGTCTGGCCGCCAGGGCCCAAACCTTGACGATCAACTCTGAGCCCGTTGCCCTGAGAATGCACTTTCTCCCGGGAGGCCTCTCCCGCCAGCGTTTGGAGCCGCCTAACGCTTCAATGGGGGCAGTGCGAACTGTAGGCACAACGGCGCACCTTCCTCTGCGGCGGGCTTGGCACCGCACCGCAGCACGTCCCGACTGCCGTCAAATTCCTGGAGAACTCTGCTGGACTTCTGAGCTGCACGGAAGGTTACTCTGCTCCATGGACTTTAAAATCAACTCTCCAAATTGCACAAGAAAGCTGGAAGGCAGGCATTTAAGACTCTAAGCATCAAATAAACCAGAATTGCTTGCGGGGTCCCTGATCAGAGAAAGGTGGGAAAGTGATCGTCACTCCCTTCCACGCACTGTGAGCTTCCATACACCCGAGGTCTTCTGGTGGCCCCTTCTACTATCGTCTCTTTTTTTGTTGTTAGATCTAGCCCTCACCTAACTCAAGGCCGCCCTGCATTGGCTGGCACGACTGCTTTATTTCCCTATCCGGGGCTTCCCACCTTTCCCCACCAAATCTCAAAGGGCGCATTTAATGTTTCTTTCAGCAAATATTCATCTGCAGTAGTGAACCCTGTACTGATTTGCTTTGGGAACCAGGAATCATTGTAAATGTTGCTTCCATAAACAATTATTATCCTCATTATCATCACTTCCTCGAGTTTGCACAGGGCTTTACTGGAATATAAAATGCTATTCCATCCAAAAATCTGACTTTGGAACCAGTTACAGCCCTAAGACTTGAACACTCAGGTTTTATAGATAGAAAAAGGCTCCTGGAGAGGAGGAGACCGGGCCAAGGTCACCCAACCAGTGCTGGACACCCAGAAGTCATTTCCTTCCCAACTGCAGAAATAACTGGAGACGCCTATGTCTAAACCAGTTTAGTGGGCGCGGCCCACACTGACCGGCCACGCGGCAGAGACTATGATGGAGTGGCCCCTGCGTGTCTCTGTGCGCGCGCGCGTGTTGCGGGAGCGCTCCAGTCTTAGGCAGAAGCGTGCAGAACTTGGCCAAAGTTGTGACGCAAGGAGAGGTCTTTAAGCTGAAACGAGCGGGGAAAGCTGCTCATCGCCCGGGAATAAAGAAGCGTTCCGCAGACTTCGCCGAAAAGTTCTGGCTGGGGAAGTGGGCTCTTGGCTAACTGCAGCAGGGGACTAGACCCAGATGGGAAGGGGTGCAGGCTGGCGGGAGAAGAGTCCGCCGGAACAGTAGACCCTGCACCCTGCGGCGCCGCTGCCGGAACCTCATTCTCTCTGGTCCCAAGTTCTCACGGTGTCTTCCCTCCCAGAGGCGCGCAGGTGCGCTGGCTCGTGTATGTGCTTCTTGACCAGAGAGATGAGATGCTCGGGCGTCAGCACCCCCAGCCCATCCCCCAAATTTCAGGAATGCTGAATTTCAACAGCCTGGAGCACAGATTAAAAAAAAAAATTTTTTTTTCTCCAGCCTCTTCCAGAAAGCTCGTGGATCCCAGACGGGAACAGAGACCTTCACTCGCCCTCTGGCGAGCGGTGTTGAGCCTCTGTTTACTTGCTCCCGCAACTCCATTCAAAGTCAGGCAAACGGCGCCCTCTATGGGACATCCTCTAAACCAAACCTGCTGGCTCCCAGTGAGAAACCACAGTACTGGCACACAGCGTTTAAAAACACTCGCAGGCTTACTCTTCCCGGTCTTGGCTTGAGAACAAAAAAGCACTTTTTTTTGGTCTGAATTCCGAGACAAGCAGAGAGTGAAACACCTGCGGATCTCTGCTGATCTTTACCTGGCCACCATAACAAATGCTCTCTCCTGTCTCTCCCCCTGCCTCCCTTCTTTCCTGACCCTGTTTTAGGGCAGATTTCATGTTCCTGCTTTTAGCTGACCCCTTAGGCCCCCACCCTGTCTGCAGGCTAAATGTGAACTGCTGGAAGCCTGGAGGGCGGTGGGGCTGTCTCATTCCTCTTCCCAGGACTCAGCGTACAGGTGGTCAACCAGTGATGCTCAGCAACCTCTTGTTAATGCCTGAATGCTTGAATGAGTGAATGAATGAATTCAGGTTCCATTGCAGACGATTTGCCTAGTTGATTAGGGTCCTTCAGATAGCCTGTTCATACCCCAAAGGAGTTTTTTTTAAGGGTTTAATGAGAACCTGAAGTCTTTTGATAACACATCTTAAAAAACCTGGGCTTCGCTAGTGGCTTAGACGGTAAAGAATCTGCCTGCCACGCAGGAGACTCAGGTTCGATCCCTGGGTCAGGAAGATCCCCTGGAGAAGGGAATGGCTACCCACTCCAGTATTCTTGCTGGGACAATTCCAGAGACAGAGGAGCCTGGTGGGTTACAGTCCATGGGGTCTCAAAGAGTCCAGACATGACTGAGTGTTAACACTTTAACAAAACCTAAAGGAGCCCTAGCAACAGGTCCCCTGAAGAGTCCCTTATGGGCTAATCCAAGGCAGGTAGACTGTGCAGAGCAGGGCCTCTGCAACACAGGGCAGAGGGAGCCTGGAAGTGCTATGACTAACACCTGACTTTCACCTGAAAGAATGAGGCCTGGCAAAGGACGCTCACAATGGCAGCTGCTCCCTAACCCCAGCATCCGCAGCACATACGTACACATGCACACATACAGGTCAGCAAGTACTGAGTTTTTGGAGAGGTGAGTATTTTCATAGTCTCAAAAAAATTCTGCTTCCTTCCGTAGGGTCCTTCTTTCTGAAACAGCTTCCTGGGATAGTCCACCTGCTTATCTGTGGAATGGGAGGGACTGTTTGAGGCTTCTAGCCAAGATTTTAGAGCCCCCAGGCATGGGGGCTCCCCACAGTTAACATAGCCAGGGTTTGCATTGGTCCTGGGGGTGACACTTCAACTCTCCTGACCTACAGTTCCCGTAGGCAGAATAGACAAAAGCCTGCAGTTAGCCTGAGGACTCTGCCCCGGGCTCCCTGTGCTCTGGCCCTCTTTCCTGGAAAGTTCTTTCCCTTGTGTTCTAGTGCTGCCAGGAATTCATCCAAAGAATGGGTCGATAATTGTGACTCTGAGAAAAGGCCCAGCCTTCGGAGATTGGTCACAGCTATGCTGTCCTTGATTGTATAAAATGACATGCAATGTCCTTAGAGTGGCTAGCCCTTTCCTGAGAAGAAAATCCCACCGGTGTTGGATTCATCAAGTTCCAAAGGGATTTGTATCCTAAAAAAATCCACATTCCAGAAATGAATAGAGAAAATGGGATATATGCACACATTGGAATATTATTCATCAATGAAGGGAAATACTGATATATGCTACAATATGGATGAAACTTTGAAAGCGTTATGCTAAGGGAAAGAAGCCAGACATAAAAAGAACACATATTGTATGGTTACATTTATATGAAATGTTGGCACAGTTGTCAACTTCATAGAGACAATAAATGAAAAAGTGGTTGCCTAGGGCTAGGGGATTGAGGGCAAATGGGGAATGACTGCTAATGAGTACAAGGTTTCTGTAGGGCATGATGAAAATGGTCTAAAATTGATGTGATGATGGTTGCCCAATTCTTTGACTATATAAAATCCTCTTGAACTGTATGCTTTAGATGAATGGATCATGTAATACATGAATGCTATCCCAATCAAGTTATTGTTTAAAAGTCCACCTCCCAGCCACCAGGCACAGGTACAGACTTTCCAAAGCCTCTTGTCTTGTGAGTCCCTTGGAGCTGATCCTGTGACCTGGGGCTCCCTCACTTCTTCCCACTCAGTTCCTGTTTCTGCTGGTGGCTGGGCAAGGGGCGAGGGACACGGGGACTTTAGGCTCTGTCTCCTGTGTGTGAGACACTCTCTTCACACACCAGAGGGGGGCGCCTTGCTTTCTCAGCCTTCAGCGGAGTCATCTGAGCTGAGCCGGTTGACCATCCCTATGGTCCACATAGGACTGCTGTCCTGGCCGCCTCCCTTCCAGCTTGGACATCCTTTGAGGCTGTGTTCCTTATATCTGTGCCTGAGGAATGACCCATTCTCCCTGAACCATCAGTTCTCTTCTGCCACATGAAGGTGGCACAGAACAATCGAAGATCAGTGGAAGACTTTTCAACAGGAAGTAAGAGGATCTGATCAGATTTAAGTTCTGGAAAGGTCACTTGAATATGTTGAAGGATTTATCAGAGGAGGGAAGGATAGAAAGCTGGGAAGTCCAGTATCAGGGCGCTGGCCGATTTGGTGTCTGATGAGGACAAGCTTCCTTGTTTGCAGATAGCTGCCTCCTTGCCTTATATATATATCTGCATGTGGTAGAGAGAGGTCTCATGTCTCATCTTGTTTAATATTTGTTTGTTTATTTATCTATTTGGCTGTGTGGAGTCTTAGTTGCCGCACGCAAAGTCTTACAATCTCCTAGTTCCCTGACCTGGGATGGAACCCAGGCCCCCTGCACTGGGAGTCTCAGCCACAGGACCACCAGGGAAGTCCTACACGTCTCATCTTCTAAGGGCACTAATCCCTTTTTGAAGGCTCCAGTCTCATGACCTACTCCCCTCCCCAAAGCCCCATCTCCAAATATGATTGTAATGGGGATTGGGCTTCCACACATGAATTTGCTGGGATCAGGGGGGACACAGTTCAGTCCATAGCAGTAAGAAAGGGAGGGTCTGGGTAGGGGCAGAGCTGAGGGTCCCACAGGAGAACCTGTGAACCCAGAACCACCCACCATCCCAGCCAAGTCTTTTTTTTTTTTAATTGGAAGATAATTGCTTTACAATATTGTGTTGGCCTCTGCCATACATCGACATGAATCAGCCACAAGTATACATATGTCCCCTGTTAACCAAATCTTATATATGTGCTGCACTTTGAAAAGCCCTTGCCCACCTCACCTCCCACACCTTGCTCGTGACTCTATGATCAGACATATTTATGATTCCTTTTCAGAAAATAAAGCCAAAATATTGGTGCAAAAAAAAAAACAAACCAAAAAACAGCGACTTGCATTCCTCTTTCTTATCCAGTCTGCCCAGCCTTTCCCTTCACTGAAAACTCGGCTCAGGTCCATCTGTTAGAAATTAGTACGAGGACCTCAAAGGCAGAGAGTCAGGCCAGACTGAACCGAGGTCTTCACATGGCGTTCAGAGAACCCCTGAGAAGTCATGAAAGAAAGCTCTCTCCTCTTGTTGTAGGTTTTTATGGGCTTGGGTGGGGAATAGGGATTTGGCTGAAGCATACAATAAGTGGTTTAGAATCGGACAGACTGTGCTTTAGATCCCAAATTGAGGACTCGTGGGCTGTGTGAATTTTGGCAAATTATTTACCCCTAAGTCTTGGTCTCCTCATCTGAGCTACAGTGATGACCCTGCCCACTTCTCAGGGCAGTCATGAGGCTGAGATGAGCAGTGGTCAACGTGGTCTATCTGCCTAGCCCATGCTCAGTAAGTAGTGGCTGATTAAAGGTTGTGGGATGGACAGAGGGCAGGAGGGAGGTGACAGGGTGTCTTGATTCAGACTGCCTTGAAAACACCATAGTCTGCTGCACTAATAGCTCATACTTCTGGAGGCTGGAAGTCTGAGATCAGGGCTCTAGCAAGACACTCCTCTTGCTTTCTGATGGCCATCTTCTCACCATATGCTCAAGTGGCAGAAGGAGAGACGTTCTCTGTATCTCATAAAGGCATTGCTTCCATTCAAGAGGGTTCCTTCTGCATGACCTCATCAGCTCCCAGAGGCCCCACCCCCTAATTCCATCACATCTGAGGTTAGGGCTTTGACATATGAATTCGGGATGGAGGTGGGGGTGGGGCCAGGGGGCTGCACTCCACAACCGAGGGGAAGGGCTTGAAGCCTGGATTTGAGTCAGTCCTGGTTGTCACTGGCACCTGTGTAGTTTAACTGAGCCATGTCACCCCTCTAGAACTCAATTGTCCTTGTTTCCTCATCTGTAAAGTGAAGCGTTACACTAGATGGATCCAGCTCAAAAGTGCTGTGATTTTGTCATGTCCTTTTCTCACTTCCCTCAAAAACTCCTGTAGATTAGATAGAATTGAAAGACGGATACATTCTCACACTTGCAGTTCATAACTGACCTTCCATGAGGCTGATTCTTTCAGGAACGCCAACCTGAAGGAAGTCATCCCAGGACACGAGTTTGCCCCAATTTTCTCCTAATAGGAGGTCCAAAAGCAACGACAGCTCTGAAGGTTTCTCTCTGAAAGATGTGAGCATTTTCTAAAACTCTGAAAGGGCTGTAATGATTGATCAGATAAACTGATCACCTGAAGGATGCAGGCCCCTGTGATCTGTGTGGTCTGCACACTGACACTCCCTGTGTGCGTGCTTTTTCTGCAACATGGGGGTGACTAGAATGCTGAAAAATGAATTTAGTTTGGCAAACATGTATCAAGCAAGTGCTATATGTCAACACCCGCCCCCCAAAGGGATATAAGCTTGACAGATGTGGTCTCTGGCTCGAGGACCTTACCATCTAGGGCAGGAGGCAGACAGGGACCACAAAAAGCTTAAAGTCAAGTTGGAACTGGACCAGTGCTAGCACAGAGATAGAGAGAAAGCACCAGGCAAGATCTGAGGAAGTGGAGGTGAATTCCGAAGAGAGGGCACACGGAAGGAGGGGAAGGAACATCTGTCCTGGAAAGTCTCATGGTTATTGGGAGGGGAGGCCGATGGTGTTGAATCCAGGTCTTTAAGATGGAGATGGATTTCAGCAAGCATGGATAGGAGGGGAGAAGAGGGTATTCCAGTTAGAGGGAACCGCTTGTGTGGAGACCCAGAGACTTGTACCTGCAGGGTGGGGCTGACCCAGGGCTTCCTGGTGGCTCAGTGGTAAAGAATCTGCCTGCCGATGCAGGAGACGCGGGTTTGATCCCTGGGTCAGGAAGATCCCCTGGAGAAGGGAATAGCAACCAACTCCAGTATTCTTGCCTAGGAAATCCCATGGACAGAGGAGCCTGGCAAGCTAGAGTCCATGGGGTCGCCAAAAGAGTCAGACACAACTGAGCGCCTAAACAACTACAACAACTTTAAGATGGAGATGATTTCGGCAAGTGTGGATGGGAGGGGAGGAGAGGTATTCCTGGTAGAGGGAACAGCTTGTGCAGGACCCAGAGACTTGTACCTGCTGGGTGGGGCTGACCCACCTGCTGTGAGTGGGGCATAGTCTGTGTGAGTCAGGGGGCAGTGGGAGTGAGAGTTAGCTGTAAAGCCAGGTTAGGTCCAAGTCATGAGACTCTAAATGCCAGGCTAGGGAGTTGGGATATTTTTGTGGCAGTGGGGAGCCAGAGAAAGTGTTGGAGCAAAGGCACTATTGGATCAGAGCTGGAATTCACGGAGATACATCGACCCTCTGAGTGAGGGTGGGTGGGAGCAGGGAGAGTCTAGCATCTGGGAGACCAGGCAGAAGGTTATGGCTCTAGTTAAGGGAAGAGGATATTAGGTCCAGGAACATGGCCATGGGGAGGGAAGAGAGGGGCTGGACTTGAGATTCACTGAGGAGCCAGAGCCACAGGACCTGGTAACCAATTCAGCACTGGAGTCAGGAAGAGGGAAGAGCCGAATATACTTGAGATCCAATATCCAGGAAGTTGATCATAAATCTCTGAATTTCCACCATTCTAAGACAGTATCAGTCTTGAAATGCACCATCAATTTAATAACAGCTTTTTAGGCAAAAGGAAAGGCAAGAAATAGCTAACCAAAAAGTACACACACTTCCCTGGTGGTCCAGCAGTTAAGAATCCGCTTTCCAGTGCAGGGGTCATAGGTTCGATCCCTGGTCTGGGAACTAAGATCCCACATGCTGCAGGGCAACTAAGCCCGAGTGCTGTAACTATGGAAGCTCAAGCACTGCCATGAAGACCCAGCACAGCCAAAAAAAGTGTACACGCTAAATGTCCTTCATGTCCCGATTTCAGAAATGTTAAATATAAAAGCATATATACGTTAGATGGGGGAAATACACTACTTGAGAGAACATAAGAGGAAAGCCTGATTTGAGGATGTGATAGATTGAATTGTTATTAAAAATAAGTCAGCCATCCTTGGGAATGTTTCCCTTCCTACCCCATTGATGTCAAGCTTAGCCCTGGACTTGACTTGCTGTGGTTGATGAGTGTCTATGGCTGTCCCTTGACTTCAGGCTTGGCTAATCTGATTTGCTTAGACCAGTGAGATGGTAGCAGACATGTTGCCAGCAGAGGCTTGAAATGAGCTCAGACAGTGGACCTAGACATTTTATACCATAGAGATGGAGAGAATTCCCCTGGGGTAGCTACTGCCCTTTTGTCTTGGGGCTCAGACCTGGGCCCAACCCCTGGTGAGGAGCTAAGTCCTGTTGAACACTCAGCTTGAAGCAGAGTCACTCAGCCCAACTGAATCTGGATCAGCCAACTCCCATAATAATACATGATAATGATAAATGGTTTTTATTTTAAGTCACTGGGTTTGGGCTAGTTTGTTATGCAGCAAGAGCTGATGGATACAGATGATTCATTGATATCAATGAATCTGGGTTTATATATCTTGAGTAGGAAAAAACCAATCAGGATAAGAGAAAGCAATAAGACAGAGTCAACAGTGGTTTAGCCACAATATTCTGAGCCTGATCTATTCCAGATTAACAATAGTTCTGGGGTTTCAAACACAACACTGATCGAATGACCTAATAGTATGTTTCCATATGTGCTGTGCTGTGCTTAGTTGCCCAGTCGTGTCTGACTCTTTGCAACCCCATGGACTGTAGCCCACCAGGCTCCTCTGTCCATGGGGATTGTCCAGGAAAGAATACTGCAGTGGGTTGCCATGCCCTCCTCCAGGGGATCTTCCCAATCCAGGGATCGAACCCAGGTCTCCTGCATTGCAGGTGGATTCTTTAGCAGCTGAGCTACCAGAGAAGCTCATGTTTCCATATATGTGCAAATAAATTGTAGTTTCAAAGTTTTGATGTGGATGTGTTCTGTCCCAACTTACAAATGTCCCAAAACTGCACCAGATCACTATGGCATCACAGCCACCATGAACCACACACTCCCATAAGATTAACATTTCTCCAGTACTTTCTAAGTGTCAGGCTCCATCCAGCCTGTGCCCTGGGGACACAGATGTGAATAAGACATATGAGGACACTGATCTCCTGGGTTCACATTCTGGTGGAGAAGACAAACTAGGAAATGAGATAAACAAGATTTCAGACTTTGAAACAAGTAAAACGGGACAATGTGTTTTGTTTTGTTTTTTTTAAAGTTGAACATAAGAAATATTAATTCTTATAGAATTAGAACAATTCTCTTGTTTGGTAATTCTAGTGCTTAGCCTCCCACAGGATTTAATTTCAACTGTATGTTTAATTTCCAGATTGCCAAACCTAGAGATTAAGCCTAGTGGTCAGGGCAAGCCTTTAGTGAGAGACTGACCTTTTTCTCCATCTTTCTTTCATTAAAATGTCCTGGGTGCCTACTCTAGGGCACCTGCTGTGCGAGGCGTGTATTGAATGAACCCTTACGTTTCTGCAAGATCACGCTTGGAAGCAGAGGTTGCCCAACCTGCCTCGGGACCCAAAGCCATAATGGGCGGGACTGAGAGATGACTTCTGAGTGGAGTCAGCCCTCTCTACATGTGGGTTTCTGCAGCTCAACCAATCTTGGATAGAAAAATTCAGGGAAAAAAAACTTCCAGAAAGTTCCAAAAAGCAAAATTTGAATTTGCCATGCTTCTGTAACTATTTACAGAACAGTCACATTGTGTTTACAGCTATTTCCCTAGTATTTACATTGCATTACGTGTTATAAGTAATCTAGAGATGATTTAAAGTATTCAAAGAAGATGCATAAGTTATATGGAAGTTGTATATAAAGGACTTGAGCATCCTTGAATTTTGGTATCTGAGGAAGGTCCTGGAACTCCCCTGGTTACTGAGGGATGACTGTACAGCATTCTTTTTGCAAACCACAGCTGCCTTCCCTTGTGCTCACAGCTTTATGCTCTCACTTCCAGCAGGAAGTGGACCTGAATTTATTGAGGTTCCTCCTTGCCTGGGAATTGTCCTTCCTTCTCCCTCCCCATTCTCTCCCCTGGTGGTTCAGACAGTAGAGAATCTGCCTGCAATGCAGGAGGCCTGGGTTCAATCCCTGGGTCAGAAAGAGCCCCTGGAGAAGGGAATGGCACCCCACTCCAGCATTCCTGCCTGGAGGATTCCACAGACAGAGGAGCCTGGCGGACTACAGTCCATGGGGTTACAAGGAGTTGGACACGACTGAGCGACTAACATTTTCACTTTCACTTGCCTTGGAATTGTCCTCCTCCCTCCTCATCCTCCACTCCCAGAGCCATGTTTGTAGCTCACGACAATGCCCACTGATTAGCAGTGTTTGGATGTGTTTTACTAGCCACTTGAATGATGAAATGGAGGAAGTAGTTCTGGAGAGAGAAGCCCAGTAGAGAGGAGATGGCCTGGTCCTGGTGACTTTCTTATCCCTCTTATCCATCAAGAGATCACACACACCTCTTGAGGTCTGGCTGTATTTCTGTCTTTGATCTCTGTGTATCCTTATGCTAAATTTCCCTTTTCTGCCTAGGTTAGCTTGAGAACTTATTCTCGTTTATCTGTCGATTTGGGAAGAGCCTGACTGATTGTTTCTGAAGTGTATATGACTAAAAGAACTCCCTAAAATATTTGTAGCATGTGTACTTAAAGACCAGGAGCCAGTCCTGAGGCTAAATGCTTAATGTGCGTTATCTGACTTTCACCCCAGGCCCTGATAGAGAATACCCATAAGTATGAAGCTGTCAACTCAGGATGTCAGACCTTGCAGGTTGCCTAAGTTTGGAGGGTCACGGAGAATCTGGGCAGATGGAACCAGCAAAGGGCTCCCTGGAGCATCAAATCTCCACCAGCGCCTTCCCTGTCAATCCAGCTGAGAGGACTGAGGTGATGCAGATACCTCATGGCTGTTTTCTCTCTTAGCAAATCTTGGTTTTGACATTAGAATGTAACCACTACTCCCTCATTGCACAGGTGTTTTTTGTCTTGTTTTGTTTTTTGGTCTGTTTCTTCGGCCATGCCTTGTGACATGCAGGATCTTATTTCCCTGACCAGGGATCGAACCCATACCCCCTTCAGTGGAAGGGTGGAGTCAACCACTGGATGGACAGGGAATCCCCACTGCATAGGTGTTTTTTTATCCACTAAGGGAAAAGGCCAAAATAACTGCTCCAGGAAGCTGTGGATGTGTCTTGGGAGGGGAGTTCCTCAGACATGCAGGAGCCTCTCGAGGCAGGAGAAGATGCAGGATTTGGCTGGGGCAGGTGTCCTGCAGTACAAGACCATGAGGTCTGCACAAAGGTGATGGCAGTGTGGGAGTACCCACGACCTGGACAATCTCCCCTTTCTCCTGTGGGGACTAAGGTAAGACAGAAGGCTAGAGTAAGCGTCCCTTGTCTAGGGATGATCCCAGGCCCTCTGCATTTTATCTGTTGCTTCATAACTTTTTCCTTCGTCTGCATCATAGCTCCGCTGGGTGGCCTGCGCAGTGCATGAAAGAGGGGTAGAAACGGCATGCCCAGGCTGAATCCTATCCCTGCCACTTACCAGCTGTGTGAATGTGAACAAAGTGCTTGGCTGCTCTGTGCCTCAGTACCGTCAACTGTAAAATGGGGATACTATACATATCTTCTTCCTGGAGTTGCTGAGAGAACTGAATGAGACAATGGATGGGAAGTGCTTGCACAGACACACCCTCTTTAAATGCCGGGGGTCAGTGACAATGGAGATGGGTGTTACTGTTTTGTCTGTTTTGTAGGTGATGGCTTTGAGGCCAGAGAAGCCACAAGGCTTGCCAAACTCACTCAGCTAGACGGCAGTTATCCTTGGACAGGTTCTCCCAGAGCAGACCCACAGGTGAGGATTTCTTGATTAAGGTGGTGCTCCCAAGGGGCCTGGGAAGAAAAAGCAGAGGGGGAAGGGAAGGAAACCCAAGCAGGTGCAATGTCAGGCCAAGTTCTAATCCATGGGTGTGGAAGGGCGCTCCCCTGTGACAGTTACGCCTCAGAGTGTCCTTGTCAGAGGCAAGGATGCCAAGCCTGTCCTGTTCCTGCTCCTCCAGCCAGTCTGGTGAAGGCCCCCCTGCGAGGGACACAAACTCTTAGGCTTTTCCAGAAATCTGGCCATTTGGGCAAAGCGGCTCCAGTAGCCCCAAGGCAGTCCTCCAAAACAGAGTTACGTGCTTGCTCAGATGGTAAAGAATCTGCCTGCAATGCAGGAGACCAGAGTTCTATCTCTGGGTTGGGAAGATCCCCTGGAGGAGGAAATGGCAACCCACTCCAGTATTCTTGCCTGGAGGACTCCATGGACAGAGGAGCCTGGTGACTCCTGAGGTGGCACAGAGTCGGACATGACTGAGCAGCTAACACATACACACACACACACACACACACACACACACACACACACACACACACACACACACACACACACACACACGGGCTCGCAGCTGGAAGCAGAAGCGGTGTGGGGGTGGGGTGACACAGACTGTGTGCTCACCGGGTCTGGGGGTTTGTCTGGCGCACCACCATCATCCCATTCAATGGCGAGAGCAGGACCCCAGCCCGTAGCTTCTGGATTCAAGTTCCCTCTGCACCAGCCCCTCCCTCCCTGAAAGGACCTACTGCAGCAAGACAGACAGGGTCTTTGCCATGTGCCCCTCAGGGGCTATCAGCTGCCCCCCCCCTCTGGTGGCCACTCTGAAACAAGGGAGGCCCTCCCCGCTCTGAGGACAAAGGAAGGCCCTCTCCTCAGTCTGCTTTTTGTCTTTGGAAATTTGTGGCAACCGTTTCAGTTTAAACATATGACAATTAAATCGTTAAGAGTTCCGATGCCGAATTAATTACCCAGTGGGAGAAAGGATCAATTGTGTAAATATATCATTTATGTAATGAGTCTTGGCTGTGATTTAGATGTCCAGATTGCTTTTCTTCCAGCTTCTGTCCTGAAAACAAGTCTAGCCTCTGGGCCAGGGCCAAACAAACAGCCTCTATTAGGTCCGAATGCGGAGCATTAAGTGGTCCAAATAGACAGGTGGGGGCAGGTGATACGGGGGCTGGGAGCGGGGAGGGCAAGATTGTGGGAAAATTGGAGCAATTTGCTGAAATGAGCCAAGTTTGTCCTATTAGTCTTCATGTCTCTGCAGAAAATTACTCTTCAGAAACAAGGAGCGGAACTTAAACATCCCCTTAGATGATACTTCAGGCCCACCTACTCCCCACCCGCACCCCCAGCACCAGACCCCACGGTCCAACTGTGACAGCCTTTCCTGGAAAAGGAGCCGCCGTCGGGTTCCGAGGCACGGCAGACACCTCCAAACAGTTCACATTCTGGGGCTCATCAACAGTGGCCGCCCAGCATGTAGCCTGTCTGCCCAGCCTGCGGCCAGGTAGCGGATGGGTTCACCGTGGTGCCGGAGATTCCAGCCAAGGCAGCAGGCGAGCTGCTCTGGGGGTGAAGCGATCACTGCTTTGGATTTTAAAACTCCATGTAACTAACTCTTTGTTGAGTGCCCACTTTGTGTGATGTCCCTCCCTGACGCCCCAGGCTCTCACCTTGCTGCTTTATTCATCTCTTTTCGGCACTGTACACAGCCCCACAGCTGACCCCAGTGTGTCTGAGAGCAACTGCCCTGGGTCATCCAGGCTCCCGGGGCCTGCATGGAGCCCAGCACCTAGGCGACCCTTGAACGTGTCTACAGAATGTCGCCCACTCTCAGGGGGCTTAGAGTAGAGAGGGCACAGTCTTCTCAGTCAGGTGCCTACTACCACCTCTGATCTCCCAAGGAGCCCCCCTTCTCTGAGATACAGAGAAGGCCCAGACACACGGGCCTTTCTCTAGTCTCTCCTTCCTTCTCTCTCTCTTTCCCTCCCTTCCTTCTCCCTCCTTCCCTCTCTCTCTTTCTTCCCTTTCTCCCTTCCTTTCCTTTGCATAGGGAATTACCCTGCCCCTACAGTAAAGAATTACATACTCAGTCGTGTCCGACTCTTTGAGACCATATGGATTGTAGCCCACCAGGCTCCTCTGTCCATGGGATTCTCCAGGCAAGAATTCTGGAGTGGGTTACCATTTCCTCCTCCAGAGGATCTTCCCCACCTAAGGACGAGTCTCCTGCGTCTTCTGCATTGGCAGGTGGATTCTTTACCACTGAGCCACCTGCGAAGCCCATTTCCAGTAAAGAATTAGTATGGTGAAAAGCGAACTGACTTGAGTTACAAGCCCAGTTCTGATTCCCAGAGGTGAGAGGGGAAGACCCTGGAGGGGCTGTGCAAGGCTTTTGCCTCCCTGAAACTTAGTTTCCTGATTTGAATGACAAGGCCACTAGTTTGGGATTACAGGAGCCCCAGGAGCCCTGCTCCCTGGGATGGAATGTATCTGAGATGCCTATTCTGCCAAGAAAGTGGTGGGAAGCTCCTTCTGGATTTTGGTGAAATTCTGGAAAGAGTGAAACTTGGACAGTAAATGGTCCAGCAAGCCTTGGCCTAGGGGAAAATGAGATTGGAGGGGGGGCAATTATACATCAAATGCCATGTATTTGTCAGGAATTCGCTGCTTAATTGATGCTTTATTGCTCCTGCTGACACATGTGTTCGAAATGAAATTGCATCTACAGGGGAGGAAGTGAAATTTATTTCTGCTTGTATCTTAATAGGGGGAATAAAGTGTCAATTAAACAATGAAGATGATGTATATTTCATGGATGATCTGAAGAAGAAATATTACTCCCTAAAATGTTATTTTACAGTTTACAATTATGAAGAGCCACAGTTCACACAATTTCCACTATTTAAAAATAGCAAAAAAGGTATCATTAAATAATACAAGAAAACTTCACTTTTAATAGAATAGTATAAAAATCCTACCAGTAACTATTCTGCTGAGTTACCCACTAATTAATAATAGGTACAGGACGGGGAACCAAGCAAGTAGAACGAGAAAAGATACTTCTTTTCCTCGATCTTGAAAATGAGATGGACGCGGACGCGGACGTGAGGAAGCCAGAATCACTGTAGGAGCTGCTTTCCAGGCTCCTGGGTGCCAGGTTGGACTTGAGCTTGATCCTAACTCTCAAAGTAACCCTGCTTTACAGGCAAGGAAACTGAGGCTCAGAGACCTGACCAAAGGTCACACAGCAAATACGTAGCAAATCTAGGATCTGAACTCAAGTCAACGTGACTCCAAGGACCCTCTCTTTCCTTTCTGTCTGAAGGTATTTAACAGTTGAGAAGGCGAGAGTGTTCCTGAATGCAGGGGCAAAGGTGAGGGAGGAAGGAGTTTATGGAGCTCAAAGGCCATCGGAAGGAAGTGGCGAGGAAGGAAATGGGACCCACAAGGGAAAGTTCTGAGAAAAGGCCACCGTGGACAGATAGCAGAGTTACATGCCTTTCATAAAGACTGCCTTTAGTTCAGAAATTAGTTCTGTACTCCTACAGTTCAACCTCTACCTGCATGATGAAAGAGACAGATTCTGTCATTGGGACGTCCGTATATGAAGTCATTTATTTTTAGTTTATTTTGCATTTATTTTTATTATCACATGGGAAGTTTAGACCTTTTCAAAATGTATATAGTCTCATTATGCAATCAAAAGATGCCTATGAATAAAAAACAACCATCAGGAAAATTTCTTGCTATAAGTATGATAAAGAGTTAATATTATTAATATGTAGAGTATGCATCATTGCAGAAATATTTAGCCAGTACAGAGATCTAGGCAAAGAATGTAATCAGCAAATCTCAGACATAATAAACTGATTAGAGGTTATACTCTCTATCAAACAAATAAAATTAAAACAGCAATGAAATATTTTATTATTATTAAATTAATGAAACTAAGAGGAAGAGAATACTCAGTGCTAGTGAGGATGAAGAGAAATATTCTTACATTAGAGTTGGGGACATAAATCAGTACAAGCTCTCCAGAAAATAAATTGTCAGTATGATTAAGAACTTTTTAAAAGTTTGAACATTTTGCATAGTTTTCCTTTAGAATATATCTTAAAGAAATCATTATAAGCTTAAACTCAGATACATACACATAGATATATATTCCACTGTTTTTGTAACATGATCTATATATGCAAAAGCTTTAAAAAAAAAACAACTGAGTATAGGCAAACATACCTAAGGGCTTCCCTGTAACTCAGATGACAAAGAATCTGCATGCAATGCAGGAGACCTGGTTTCAATCCTCAGGTCAGGAAGATCCCCTGGAGAAGGGAATGGCAACCCACTCCAGTATTCTTGCCTGGGAAAGCCCATGGACAGAGGAGCCTGACAGGTTACAGTCCATGGGGTCATGCATGACAAGTTGGACACGACTGAGCAACTAAACACTACTACTAAACATTCCTATATGTGACGAAATGTCACACAAACCATAAAAATGGTGTTTTTTAAGTCTAATTAATGACAAGAGAAAGTTCTCATGATACAATCTTAGTTAAAAATATTGTTCCAGGGACTTCTCTGGTGGTTCAGTGGTTAAGACACAGCACTTCCAATGCAGGGGTGCAGGTTTAATACCTGGTAGGGAACCAAGATCTCACATGCCATGCAGCACGGCCAAAAACAAAGTAATTTTATAAAAACATTGTTACAAAGCACAATATGAACATTTTAAAAAGCAAATCTAGGATCTGAGCTCAAGTCAACATGACTCCAAGGACCCTCTCTTTCCTTTCTGTCTGAAGGTATTTAACAGTTGAGAAGGAGAAAGTGTTCCTGAATGCAGGGGCAAAGGTGAGGGAGGAAGGAGTTTATGGAGCTCAAAGGCCATCGGACCTTTTCTGTGACAGTTTTCTGTCACAGAAACTGTGTGTTTCTGTGTGTATAGGAAAAGAAACTTTAAAGTTTCTCGGTACTTTTTTTAGTGATGAGATGAGTCTTTGTTACTGTTGCATAATTTTCACATTCTATACATTAAAAATATAATTTTGTAATCAGAAAAAACATTTTTAAAAACAGCAAAGTATGTTTCAAATGGAACATTTAAAGGAAAGTATTTTGAGTATATTTATGTTATTTGTACCAAATTGCAAAATGAACATAAACAAGTAAGTATAGATTTCTGTTTAACATCCATTTGGTGTGAAACCTAAGGACAAAATGACTGTCAAATAAATTCAGGTAAGTTTATTTGAACAAATAATAGCAAGTTGGAAATTCACTTAATGGTGAAGCTGATGATTAAGAAGAAATTAAATGGGGTGTGCCCTGACAAGATTGCCAGGTCAGTCAAACGGTGAATGAGTCTACCCCTGCAGATTCTGTCTGAGGATCAGACTAACCAGAGTGGGTTTATATGTCTGCAGAGTATTTATTTTAGTAGACTTGTACTTCCTAGATAAATGGACAATGGGATTTAGGATTTAGCTCATTTTAAAACTGGTGACCCTTGGTGGTCTCTCTTTTACTAAGTTAATGAAGATGGAGTTGCAATTCTTTTGGTTTGGTTTTGTTTCAGTTTGGTTTTTTGGCAGAAGGAAGAGCAAGACTTTTGTTTTACTTATCTTGAGAGAATGATGAGAGAAGGGACAAAGAATAGCATGGTGTCTGCAGGAGAGAAAACTGGGAACAGAAAGTGAATGAGGTGTTTTCATAGAGATTTGAGAGACTCTGAGCTCAGGCACAGGGAGGGAGGCCAGTCGTGCTCAGCACAGAGGGGACTCCAGTGCCCCCAGGCATGGGCTTCTGGTAGATCCCAACAGAAGTGGGGGTGGGATCTGGCAGGAAGAGATTCTTTGCAAGGATATGGGGCTGTTCAAGAAGAGTTGGGGACAGACATGTACACACTACTGTATTTAACATGGATGACCAACAAGGACCTACTGTACAGCACAGGGAAGTCTGCTCAACGTTATGTGACAGCCTGGATGGGAGGGGAGACTAAGGGGGAATGGATACATGTATATGTATGGCTGACTCCCTTTGCTGTCCATGTGAAATCATCACAACATTGTTCATTGGGTATATTTCAATATAAAATAAAAAGTTTTTTGTTTTTTTTTTTTTAAAAAGAAGAGTTGGGTGGGCTGGAGACCTGACTCAGAAAACAGCAGCAGCCAAAGGAGTCTAGACAGTTGTTGTTGTTCAGTTGCTCAGTTGTGTCCAACTCTTTGCAGCTCCATGGACTGTAGTACGCTAGGCTTCCCTGTCCTTCACCATCTCTTGGAATTGATTCAGACTAATGTCCATTGGGTCAGTGATGCCATCCAACTATCTCATCCTCTGTCATGCCCTTCTCCTCCTGCACTCAATCTTTCCCAGCACCAGGATCTTTTCCAACCCATTGGCTCTTCACATCAGGGAGCTTCAGCTTCAGCATGCATCCTTCCAATGAATATTCAGGGTTGATTGCCTTTAGGATGGACTGGTTGGATCTCCTTGCAATCCAAGGGACTCTCAAGAGGCTTCTCCAGCACCACAGTTCAAAAGCATCAGTTCTTTGGTGCTCAGCCTTCTTCATGGTTCAGCTCTCTAAACTGTACGTGACTACTGAAAAAACTATAGCTTTGACTATACAGACCTTTGTTGGCAAAGTGATGCCTCTGCTTCTTAATATGCTATCTAGGTTGGTCATAGCTTTTATTCCAAGGAGCAAGAGTCTTTTAATTTCACAGCTGCAGTCGCCAGAAGCACAAAGTACTAACAGAACTTTCGAGCTGGACCTGGCTGCTGCAGAAGCTGCCATCATGGGACCTCACCAGCAGGGCCACCAGCCAGTTCTGGGAACAATCAGTAACTGCCCTGCTTCCTCACAAGACGCACAGTCCTGGCAGAAAATTGAGTTGGTCAAGTCCAAGTCACGTGCCGTGTTCTTGCTGCCTGGGGAGGGAAGACAGGTTTGCCACACCTCTGTAGCTTCTGTAGCAGATGCAAGCCTCTGCCTCCATCTCCAAGATCTGCTCAATGGTGGGAGTTCCCAGTATGTGGCTGGTATTCCCATGCTGTGTGGCCAAAACACAGCAAATGTCCACTGTACAACCCTGAGGTGTTGTGGAGGGGATTCAGTGCAAAAATGAAGACAGAGCACTTAGCACAAAGCCTGGAACACAAGATGGGTTCATTAATGCCTGCCATGATCATTATTATAATATTTGCTATTATTTTACTAATTATTACACGAGACCTAGACTTGAGCAACTGATGAACCTCCCAGGAACTCTGACTCCTGGGAGAGTGATGCAAGATTTTTGTAAAGGCAGTAGGTGGGGGGCGGAGGGTGCTATTTAGTGGAATTCTAATGTGATAGCTTTTGCATAGAAAACATTCCATTAAGAAGGAGGAATCAAACTGGAGCCCATTATACAGAGTGAAGTAAGCCAGAAAGAAAAACAACAATACAGTATACTAATGCATATATATGGAATTTGAAAGATGGTAACGATAACCCTATATGCGAGACAGAATAAGAGACACAGATGCATGGAACAATTTTATGGACTCTGAGGGAGAAGGTGAGGGTGGGACGTTCTGGGAGAATAGCATTGAAACATGTATATTATCATATGTGAAACAGAACACCATTCCATGTTCGATGCATGAGACAAGGGCTCAGGGCCGGGGCAATGGGATGATCCAGAAGGATGGGATGGGGAGGGAGGTGGGTGGGGGGTCCAGGAGGGGGAACACATGTAAACCCATGGCTGATTCATGTCAATGTATGGCAAAAACTATTGCAATGTTGTGAAGTGATTGGCCCCCAACTAAAATAAATAAATTTATAAAAAAAAAAAAAAAAAGAAGGAGGAATCATCAGTAATATCTGATCAGTAAAGATCTAATCAATAACCAATACTGGCAACCAGGTGCTCTGAGCTCCATAGAACGGCTTTTATGGATGTCTTTGGAGTCTCAGATCATTCAGGAAGAAGAGAAATTTGGAGCAGAGGCTGCTAAATGCCTCTCCCAGCATCCTCTCACCTCCTCCTATAACAGACTCCAGTTTTTAGAGGGCACTTTGCTGCCTGGACTAAAGGACTTCCGTGTAGCTAAGAGGGCCCAGGCAATTAGATTTTATCCAACCAGGTCTACACAGAAGTGTGGTAAACATCTCAGGAAATCTGCTTAAGGTTTGTGTTCTGTGCAGCCCAATCCTTCCCAGCACAGCCTCAGCATCTTCACCTCCGTTTCATGGACGGGAGGCTGGGGCGTGGAGGGATTAAGCAACATGTTTGGATGCTGTGAAATTGCGAGACTGATGAAATCAGGCCTTTCGCTTGGGGAACCACATTCTCCTCATGGTACCATTCCACCTGGCCTTTTGAAAAGTAAGCAAAATTGAGGTACAATTTGAATACCATCAAAATGCAGCAATTTAAAGTGTACAGCTTGATAGGTTGTGTCAAATGCATATACCGCATAATCCCCACCACGTCAAGAGGGAGCGCTTCCATTTCCCCAGAAAGTTCCTGGCCACTCCTTTGCCATCACGCTCCCTCCCCCAGCCTCAGGCGACCACTGACCTGCTTTCTGTCACTATGGATTTGTTTTGCCCATTCTATGATTTCATGTAAATGGACTCAGGCACTGTCTACTCTTTTGTGTCTGGCTTCTTTGGCTCAGCAGAATGTTTTGGACCTTGATTCAAATTGTTGCCAGTATCAGTAGCTCATTCATGCCTTTTTCTTGCTGAGTAGTACACCAGGGTGTGGATATACTCGCTATCTATTCACCTGTCGATTCGTATTTGGACTGTTTCCAGGTTAAAGCTGCTATGAATATTGTCATGTAAGTCTGTGTAGACATATATGTCCATTTTTCTTGAGTAAATGATCAGGAGTGGAGTTGCTGGGTCCAAAGGGTAGGACTATGTTGAAGTTTATCCGGAAGTGTCATACAGTTTTCAGAAGTGTTTCATGGTATTTTACTTTTTAAAAACTTCTTTTGAAACTCTGATTTTTAAACGAGGCAATTTTGAAATACCTGACTTATTTAGATGAGGTTCAACCTGTGGCCCTCAGGGTGACCTGCTGGGAGAATGTTTATTGTGTGCATGCATGCTTGGTTGAGTCTGACTCTTTGCAACCCCATGGACGGTAGCCTGCCAGGCTCCTCCAGGCAAGAATCCTGCAGTGGGTTGCCATTTCCTACTGCAGGGGATCTTCCTTGGATCCATGGACCCAAAGATCAGACCCGCATCTCCTGTGTCTCCCAGATTGGCAGGCAGATTCTTTACCACTGAGCCAACTGGGAAGCAGACAAGGAGGTGAGTTAGTCCGTGTTCAGTCATTCAGTTATGTCTGACTCTCTGTGAGCCCATGAACTGTAGCCCATCAGGCTCCTCTGTCCATGGGAATGTTTATGTCTCCCCTAAATCCATATGTTGAAGCCCCAACCTCCAATGTGATGATATTAAGGGGTGGCCTTTGGGGAGATAATTAGGTTGGAGTGAGTCTTGAGAATGGAGCCCCAGTGATGGGCTTAGAGCCCTTGTATGGAGAGAAGAGAGCAGAGACCTCTTTTCTCCCTACCCTTTCTCTCCACCTCTGTCTCTCTCCCTCTCCCATATGGAGACGCAGCTTAAAAAGCAGCTGTCGACAAGCCAAGAAGCGGGATCTCACCAGAACCTGACCGTGTCCACACCTTCATCTGACACTTTCAGCCTCCAAAACTGTGGGAAATTTCTGTTGTTTAAGCCACCTAAGTGTATGGGATTTTGTTACAGTAGCCCAATCTAAGGCAAAAATCCTCATTCAGCCTCTAAAAGTGACCTTGAACAGTTTCTTTACCTCAATGAGAAGTGGCCCCTTAGGCTGTAACACAGCTGATAATGATAGTATTAGTATCCACCCCACCTGGTTGGGTAGGACTCAGTGAGATACTATTTGTGGACATGTCTGGCACATCACGGTGGCTCGTAATCTTGACATTAATTTATGATGAGGGATTTTACTGGCGAATAAGGCATCTTTTGTACCCTAGAGTTGGAGAGCAATCTATCATCACGTTTTATAAGTTGTAGAAATAAGTCCTTTCAAATGGATTTGCCTCAACAGTTCATATTAGAATTGTTGACACTTCTTGGAGTCATCATAGTCTAGATGGCTGTGTGTAACTCAGCAGGTGGGAAGGCTGTTGACAGCATTAATTGTTTCATAAATAGTGTCAGGATGGGATTTTTTTTCCCCCTTTGGCTTAAACCAAGTTACTGAAAAACCAATACTGTGCCATATGTTTATACTTTTCTTGGCACATAAACCAGATACTTTACAGACAGAGATGGGTAATAAAAGGCAAGTATTCACTCAAGTCACACGTTTGATTCTCCATCAAAGAAAAACAGCCATAACCATCCCAATTCCACTGAAATTTTTATCAGAATTAGTTGTAAATCTCAGACACTGGAGACAGCACCTTAAGTAGAAATGGCTACAGAACTAAGAAAACCCCCTGACCCCTTCTAGGTAGGCAGTATGTCAAGTAAAATTTGGAACATGTGTCCCTTTTTTCACTGGCTTTCAGTATAGGAAATAAATTAGGTGAAACAAATTTGACATTTGGGAAACCAAAGAGTTGTCACCGTTTACTGTAAGGGTAAATCTAGGACCCAGTGGAATTTTTAATAGTTGAATTGTTTTAGGTAAATGACCTCAAGGAAGGCTGGCTGGCTACCTAGTGGACCTGTGAATTGCATTATGTATGTATGCGTGCGTGTTAAGTGGCTTCAGTCGTGTCCAGCTCTTTGCGACCCTATGGACTGTAGCCCACCAGGCTTCTCTGTCCATGGGATTCTCCAGGCAAGAACACTGGAGTGGGTTGCCATGCCCTCCTCCAGGGGTCTTCCCAACCCAGGAATTGAACCCTTGTCTCCGGCATCTCCTGCATTGGCATGCGGGTTCTTTACCATAGCGCCACCTGGGAAGCCCTGCATCATATGTGTATATTTGCCACCCAATAACCAGAGAGTTGAGAGACTTATTCTGCCTGAGCGCATGCCCTGGTGGAGTGTGGGATCCAAGACTTGGCCCTGTTCTTGCCTCCTAAGCCCTGTTGCTACGCCCTCTGCAAGTGTGAGAATCGGAACAAAGTCAAGTGTGACTCTAGGATTTCAAGTCTCATTTTCTTCATACCCCCGCCCCTCCCTCAATGCCAGGCTACTGTTTCATGTTGTCACTCTGCCCTAGGCCCCAGGAAGATGCTGGTACCAGAGCTGGGCTTGCTGGGGGATGACATGTCAGTCTCCCAGGTGGCAAATAGCTGTGTCATTGATATTTTAGGCTGATTTAAAGAACTCGCCAGAGTGTTTTTGTCACCTGGCACCCCATTCACTTCAGACTTCTGCCTTCACACCTCTACCTGGAAGGGCTGTTGGCTCGCCCACTAATTCACAGGCATAGTCCAAATCTAGTCTTTGTCTGGAGCCTCTGCGGTGACTACAGGACACCCCTGTCTCCTCCAGGGGCAGGCGAGGGTCCTGTCTATATTGGGGTGACGTAGGTTCTTAGAGGGCAAGGTTTGGAGTTGGAAGGGCCCTCACGTATTAACACCTGCTTGTTCCATTAAGGGAAGAGCCTCCTCCTCATAAAGGCAAACACAGACTCACAGCAGATGGAACAGACAAGAGAGAAGCTGCCCTGGAGGAAGCTGGGGGTGGAGGTGGGTTTCAAACAAACCCACCATTTTACCCATGAGGACATGTGCCTGCAGCTTCATATTTCTAACTTTTTTTTTTTTTTTTAAAGCAGAATGCAATGCAATTGCAAGCATTTAATTTTTTTTCTGGAAGAAATTACTACAAAGTTTTGACAGCGATTCCCTTTGGGGGAGGGGCTGAGGGAGCGGTGGCTTCTGCTTATTTTATATCTTTTTATTTAAGAGGCAGTAGAACATCATGTTACCCTACAGGGTGCTAGAGAGGTGTTGTTGGTTTCAAGACCCAGTGCTGCCCCTTGGCTCCCTGTTCCGCGGGGAAACTTGGCCACGATGCTCACATGCTCTGCGTGTCCACTTCCTCCTCCACAAGCAGAGCTGATGGTCGGGGCTGCTTTGCACAGTTTTTGTACACTGAGAACTACATGTGGAAGTGAAGTTAGTTGCTCAGTCATGTCTGACTCCTGTTAGGCTCCTCTGTCCATGGGATTTTCCAGGCAAGAATACTGGAGTGGGTAGCCATTCCCTCATCCAGGGGATCATCCTGACCCAGGGATCAAACCTGAGTCTCCTGCACTTCAGGCAGATTCTTTACCATTTTAAGCCCCCGGGGAAGCCCAAGAACTACATGAATGCTCTATAAATATTGGCTACTTCTCTCTTCTTCCTAAACTTTCTGAGTATACCTACCCCCTTTATATTATTTTTAAATCTTTATTGAATTTGTTACAATATTGCTTCTTATGTTTTCTTATGTTTTGGTTTTTGGGCTGTGAAGCATGGGGGATCTTAGCTCCCCAGTCAGGGATCGAACCCACAATCCGGCATTGAAAGGTGAGGTCTCAACCACTGGACTGCCAGTTAAGTTGTCCCTTTATTTTAAAAAGCTCAATATGTATTATCTATGTAATAAGATTATTGAATTTTCTTCTTGATAATGTCCTCTATTTATAAAATCCTAGTAAGCATTTCACAAAATAAGACATCATTGCCTCAACGTTTGTGCAAGAGAGACCCACACAAAAGGGGGGACTTGAGAAGCCGGTGGGGGCAGCCTCTCTCCTGGGTGACATAGACAGAAACCAGATAGGAGGTGCTGGGCACCCAGGCTCCCTGGCTCATGCTGTCTGTCTGCCTCAGTTTGGCTGGGCCTCTGCTGGTCTCGTCGGCTCCTGTGGATGTGATGGCTGCCTGAAGTATGTCCGGGGTCATTAGTCTGGAAAGGATTCATTCTAGAAAGAATCAGGTCCTCTGCCCCCCTGCCCCCCCCCCACCTCTGACAAGACTGCTGAAACTTTTTTTTCTTTAAATTACATTTTAATTAAGAAAGTCACCCTTTGGTGAAAATTGCAAGATTCTTGTACTTAAGAATCAATAAAATGTGCACCGTCTAAAATGAGATTAATAATGGCCAAACTCTCTATTTTGGGTGCAATTATTTATTCATCAAAGAAAACCAGCTGCTTAAAACCATAGTCCATCATGAACGCCTAAGACACTTCCACTTCAATTCTGTTGTTAAAAGTCCCTTCTATTGCTCCATCTGGTGTTAAATATAAAAAGCAGGAAGGCTCATTCTCTACCTGCATACATTTTAAATAAGAATTTCAACATTATCTTGTCCATTTAAAATAATTGTATGAAAATGTGAAGAAATATGATCTTGTAAAACCTGCAGTCTGACGCACCCAGGGAGTGAGCGAGAAAGAGCAAAGCCACTATTATTTAAAATTCATAGAGACCATGGCAAGATTGATCACAAGAAGTTCCTTCCTAAGACTGGCCAGGAAGGAGGCTGAGGCCTGGCTGGGGACTCAGCCAGAACCCCAGCCCCCAAAAGGGTCCAAGGGCATTCATTGCCGCAGCCTGGACCGAGATAGGACTGGGGCAAGCAGAGGGTGCCCCTGGATTCTTTCACGGCACGGGTCCCCATGAGGCCCGCCCTGGGACATGGTGGTTGGGGACCAACATCTCAGGGGTCTGGGAAAGGCTGAGCCTTGTTCTGTGGGCAGGGGTGGGTGGAGGCTGGCTCGTGGGGCAGGAAACTCAGACCAGGGCTGAGGACCAGAAAGGAGAAGATGTGAAATCGCCTGCTCAGAGCTTCAGCTGGAGTTTGAATAATCTACCATCTCACTATTGTTATCACTGCTCCCAAAGGGAGAGGTGGCCGAGATCACAGTACTTCTGTTCATCTGTATCTCTGTCTCCCAACCGGCCTCTGCTGTGAGGGGTCCTGGAGTGAGCCAGGGACTTTGGCTTCAGCTCCCCTCTCTTCTGTCTCTGTGATTGGATTAGTTTCCTAATGCTGCTCTTGCAAAGCCCCACAACTGTAGTGGTTTAAAACAACACAACTTTGTTATCGTTCAGCTCTGCAGTTCAGAAGTCTAAAACGAGTCTCATCAGGATAAAAGCAAGGTGTCTTTGGGGCAGGATTTCTTCCGATTCTCTGAGGAGAATCTGTTTCCTGGCCTTCTCCAGCTCCTAGTCATCATCCTCTGCCTCACAGTTCCTTCCCTCATCTTCAAAGCCAGGGAGGAAGGGGTGAGTCCTTCTCACGTGGAGACGCTCTGCGTCTCCCAGCTCTGTCTTCCTCCTGTAGGGACGCTATCATGGCTAGGATTATATTGGACCCTCTCTGCAACTAAAAACCCTTAACTTCATCACATCTGCAAAGCCCCTTTTGCTGTGAAGGTAACATATTCCCAGGTCGGGGATCAAGATATGGACATCTGTGGGAGCCATCACTCTGCCCACACAATTGGACAAGTCTCTTGGCCTTTCTGGGCCTCAGAGTCTTTATTCTAAGGTAGAACTGTAACCAGCAGCTTATGGTGTTTTGTGAGGGTCTAAGGAGCTCCTTGGAAGGAAGGCTATGACAAACCTAGACAGTGTATTAAGAAGCAGAGACATCACTTTGCCTACAAAGGTCGGTAAAGTCAAAGCTATGGTTTTTCCAGTAGTCACATACGGATGTGAGAGCTGGACCATAAAAAAGGCTGAGCACTGGAGAATTGATGCTTTCAAATTGTGGTGCTGGAGAAGACTCTTTAGAGTCCCTTGGACAGCAAGGAGATCAAACCAGTCAATCCTAAAGGAAATCAACCCTAAAGGAAATCATTGGAAATATGGACGCTGAAGCTGAAGCTCCAATGATTTGGCCACCTGATTCATGCAGCCGACTCATTGGAAAAGACCCTGATGCTGGGAAAGATTGAGGGCAAGAGGAGAAGGGGGTGACAGACGATGAGATGGTTGGATGGCATCACTGACTCAATGGACATGAGTTTTGAGCAAACTCTAGGAGATAGTGAAGGCCAGGAAAGCCTGGCATGCTGCAGTTCATGGGTCACTAAGAGTCAGACATGACTTAGTGACTGAACAACAGCAATAAGGAGATACAGCAATAAGTGTGTTTTGTAATATGTTAAATTCCTTATAAAGAGAAGATTTTTTTTTTGGTGCATTTAAAGAAACTTGGTTAAAAAGTCCTTTGTCGGTGATGGATCCTGTTGACTTGTATTTAACGTTTTTTCCCCGCCCTAAATCAGTGCGTGTTTGCAGGCAGCTCAGTTCCTGATGTGTCCAAAACCTCAGATTGGGGGTAAACTCTGAATTCTAGGGAGTTCTGTGTGTGCGCCTGCAGCCGGCACATGGCCACTTGTAGCCTTTGCTTCTTGGTCCGCAGGGAGCCCAGGACAGAGCCAGCCCCATACATGTAGAAAAAAGGGAATCAGTGATACGAAGGCTCCATGGCACTAATTGGGGAAGCACTGATTCCCTGCTGCTAAGAGTTCTGTGGTGCAAAAAACTATTGCTGACAGGTCATTCCTGGGCCACACCCCACTTTCCCGTTGGAAATGGGTGATGAGGGGGAGTGGTCCCCACCTCAGGCACTCACTAGCATCTTCCAGATGAAGCCCCTGAGGCTAAATTCCAACAGGTGTCTGGTTGATTCGGGTTCAGCGTGGGGCTTGGTAATCCCCAAAGTCCTGTCATCACCAGTTCCAGGAATCTGCATCTAGAAATTGACCTTCATGCATTCACTGTTCGAGGGTTTCTGGAAGTGTACCCTGAGGTCCCCTTAGGGTTACCTTGGGAGATGACTGAGAATGTGTTCAAGTGCAGATTTCCAGGCACCCCCAACCTCAGAGCTGGCACCTAGGACTCTGTGGGTGGACACCAAGCTCCCCAGTGATTCTGCTGTGCTCCCAGCCTGGAGAACCACAGCCCTGACCACAGGGTCAGCTATGGGAAAATGGGGCTCAGCGCACTTCCATCTGAGCCCCCTGCCTTCCCCCTAGGTCACCTAGAGCTTCTGTCTCAGGACAGTGAATTCAGGGTTGACTTTCACTACCCTTCCCAGCCTCAGTCTCTCCAAGGCCATGGATCCTCAGGTCCTACCAGGAAAGAAATCCCCCTTGGGGAGAAGAGCTCTGGACATTAGGAATTTCCCTACTGAAGCAGATAGGAGAAGGGGCCGAAGGGCCCAGCCCCCCTCAGCCAGCCCCACCCCCATATTTCCTCCCTGCAGGTGAGCCAACACCTGTCTCCAGCTTGCCCTCGGCCGCCCGAGAGTACCTCACCCCCTCCCCATTTTTCCCTTTAAACTCTGTCATTTGTACAGCCTATTAACCTTTAACTTTATGACTACCCAAAGATGAAATACTGCAGCATTTAAGGCTGAGAACACTCCAGCCCTACCTTCTTAGTTTGCAACAGGGGTGAAGCACTTTCTCTTAAATCAGTCATTTTTAATATCAGTCACAGAGACGCTACCCACGGAGAGTATTTTTGGCTCCACATACCCAGCTGATTCATAATAAATGTTGCAGCGCTGGTTCCTACCTCCACACAGCCCCTAGGAGCAGCTGGAGCGCTTCCCATTAACTCCAGGGATAAAATACTCTGTGTGTTAATCACGCCACCACCAGCGGAATACCTACCGTGGGCTGTGTCATGTGCCTGAGTTCAGATCCTCCCAAAGGCCCTGCTGAAATACGCGTCCTCACCTCCATTTTCAGATGAGGAGGCTGAGGCTCAGAGAGATTAGGCTGTTTGACCAGGGGCACCCAGCTACTGAGTGTCTGGGCTGGGATTGGATCCCAGTTCTGCTTGATTCCAAATTCTGGGAGAACTGGCCCAAATCGTCTCAGTTTGTCTTTGCCAGGTGAGTCATTCTAGGACTTCGGGTGACAAATTGCAAGCGGCCTCCTCTGAGGGGCAATGGAGAGCCTGAGAACCTGGTGGCTTTGAGATCCAGCTCTGACACTGGCCCGAGGATGACCAACCATCCCAGTCTGTCCGGGACTGCCCTGGTTTCAGATCCACCTGCAATGCCGGAGACCCGGGTGCGATCTGTGGGTCGGGAAGAGTGCCTGGAGAAGAGAATGGCACCCCACTCCAGTATTCCCGCCTGGAGAATCCCATGAACAGTGGAGCCTGGCGGGCTACAGTCCAGAGGGCCGCACAGAGTCGGACACGACCGAACGACTGAGCGCGCCCTGGTTTCTGCACTGGGAGTCCCATGTTAACAGGAACAGTTGGTCAGCTTATTTACCAGTGACTTGCTGCCTCCAAGCCTTGGGCTCCTGGCTGTGACGTGGGAACAGTGCTGCCTGCCTCATGGGGACGGGGGAGGGTCTCGCACAGAGTGGTATCTGGCAGCCTGGCCCGGACCCGAATAGGGTGAATTAGGACCTGGAGGGAGACCGGTTACCGAGTGACCAGAGGTAGATCTGAGGATGGACTGGGAACTTAGGAACCAGCAGAGAGTGGTCTGACCTGGAACCTGTTCCCTCACCCCGCTTTGTGGTCCTCTCTAGACTGGTCCCTCGCCTGACCTGTTGTGGATTCACACAGTGAGTCTGTTTTTTTGCCCCACCAGCAGCTAAGCTCCAGGAGATAAGGACTTGCTTGCTCCACTGTGAACCTGACACCTAGCATAGGACCTGGTGCTTAGGAGGCTCTCAGTGCCATTCTGGTGAACGAAGAAGTGAAGGAATAAACAAAGGAAGCAGGGACCTGGGCTGGGGGGCTCTCTGCCACAGAGGAGCAGCGTCTTATGGTGACGGACTCAAGGTGAGCTACAGAGGGGGCCGCAAAGGGTCGCTCAACCCCAGGAATCCTGGGACCAGGCCACTGCTTTGCTGCTTCTGGAACCTGCTCTCCATCAAGGTTACCTGATGGCCTGGATTCTTTGTGGCATTTCTCTCCCACAGAACACATATCCCTGAAGCTGAATCTGGACTGTGACACCCTCTTGAATCTAAACAAACCCTGGTACTGGGTGTTCGACCAGTCAGGCCTTTTCTCTCTGAAGCTATGACTCGGGATCCCTGGCAGGAACTTCAGAATGTCTGCACCTGTGCAACACAGGCTATGATAAACTGGCCCCAAATACCACGCTGACCAGAACTCCACTGCGTCACCTCGGCAGTGGGCAGCAGCGAAAGCTCAGCTCCACAGAACTCAGAGAAGATTAGGGGGCACCTCCCTGGTGGTCCCAGGTGGTGCTCGTGTGGTGCCTGCCAATGCAGGAGACATAAGAGACGCGGGTTCGATCCTTGGGTTGGGAAGATCCCCTGGAGGAGGGCATGGCAACCCACTCCAGTATTCTTGCCTGGAGAATCCCAAGGACAGAGGAGCCTGGCTGGCTAAGGACCACAGGGCTGTAAAGAATCAGGCACGACTGAAGCATCTTAGTACGCACGCACCTAGTGGTCCAGTGGTTAAGAATCCCCCTTGCAATGCAGGGGACATGAGTTCGATCGCTGGTCAGGGAGCTAAGATCCCATGTGCTGTGGAGCAACTAAGCCCACGAGCCACAACTACTGAGCCCATGAGCCACAGCTAGAGAGTCTGAGCAATGAAAGAATGAAAGATCTGGCATAACCCAAGGAAGATCCCATGTGCCCCAATTAAGACTCAATGCAGTAAAGTAAAATAAATAAATAGATAAATAGATATTTTGTAAAAAGCAAATGAGGGAGGGGGACCTGGCACCAGTCTAACCCATGCATTAGGCCCAACTGTGATGCTCCTGACTTGTTAACATTTATGTAAAAGTTTCCTTCTTGTTTTGGTCCCATTTTATGGTTAGTATAAGGCCAGTCTGAAAGATAATATATTGTGACTGTTATATTATTTATTTTCAAGCCAACTTATTGATTATTGCGTGCTGAAAGTGACAAATGGTGTCTGTGCAAGGCACGGTCAGCAGGTTCTATTAAAGAAATGATAGTATTGCTCATGGATTGTTAAAAGGTTCAGTTTAGGTTCTTTATAGGTTTATATCCATCACTATTTAATGACCAAATGATGAAAAATATGAGCTGTGGGGACAATTTTTTTTCTGTTGGAGCTTTACGTTTAAGCAGTTAGCAAAATAAGATACTCCATTTTGGTGGGGGAGTAGGAGAGCGATGAAGGGGATACAGTGAGATTTTATTTCTCCAGATTTCATAAATTGTAATAATTAATATTGAGGGTATTTCACCGAGCCAGAGGATGCCGAAGAGGAGAGGGCTGCAGGCTGGGAGAGAAGCCACGAGAACTCCCCACCCAGTGTTCTGGCTGGTGAGGATTCTGCTGGTTTCAGCCTCGGATTGTAACCATCCGTTTCTGATGGTGTTGGTGGTGAGGTGAGTCTGGGGCTCATGCCAAGGCGAAACGCCAAAGGATGGGCCTCCTGGGGAGCAGTCTCTCCTGATGGCTACTATGGGCCTGGTGGGAAGAGGAGTCCCCAAGGCAGAGAAGGGAGCCCAGATTCTACACAGAAGGTAGATGTTCCACAAAGGCAGAGGCCCCCAGAGCCACCTGAGAGGTGGGCCATGACCAGACACTCTCCAAGGCACTCCGGGGAGCTGCTGTAGATGCCTGGGCATCTGAGTGCCCAGAAGCTCAGCCTTGGCACTTTAGATGCTGAGTGTGCTGGTGACTCAGGAGCTTCCATCAGCCAGCTGTTGTCTCAGACAGTCCAGGCTCTGCAGCGGGAGTGCGCTGGGGCAGGCTCGCTGAGGACGCCTGCAGGGAGCATCACGCTTGGGACGCACAGGGCAGAGAGCAGGACCCACAGCACTTGCCTCAGCTGTCCAGTCTTTGCAGGGGCCTCTGTGAGCCAGGCCCTCTCTCCCTCTGTACTATGCAGTACTGGATAGTGCCCCCAGGAGAGTCCTCTCTCCATGCATGCATACGTACTAAGTCACTTCGGTCGTGTCCGACTCTTTGTGATCCTATGAACTGTAGCCCACCAGGCTCCTCTGTGCATGGGATTCTCCAGACAAGAATACTGAAGTGGTTTGCCGTGCCCTCCTCCAGATGTTCTTCCCAACCCAGGGAGCGAACCCACGTCTCTTAAGTCTCCTGCATTGGCAGACAGGTTCTTTACCACTAGTGCCACCTGGGAAGCCCCTCTCTCCTCTAGGGACTCTGAAACTAGCTCCAAAGGACTGGTGTTGATGATGAGTGGAGAGTCCAGGTGGGGGGTATGCGGTGGGAGCAGGGCAGGGGGCAGACTTGAAGATGTTCACTAAGCATGGTAGAAACAGAGCTTCTCACCCAAACGCCATTCCTCTTTGCTTGGACACTAGACAAACTACATTTCCCAGACTCCCTTGCAGTGAGTCGGGGCTCACCAGGCAGGTTTCTTTCCGTCAAAAGTATAAATAGAACAGGCAGACTCACTTGTTTGCGTTTGCATCACATTTACTCCAAAATAGCTTTCCCAAACTAATTTCCAAAATGAAGAGTCAACGCCAGCAGTTCTTACTTTGGTGTGAAACTCTGCCGTTTTCACTACAATCACCTAAAAATGCCAACATTCTGGGGAGGGCCTCAGCCCTTTTTCCTATTGTACTAGTTTCCCCCAGCTGCCATAAAAAATTACCACAAATTGGGCTGCTTCAGAGGCTTCCCAGGTGACCCAGTGGAGTGGTTAAAAAAAAAATTCTGCCTGCCAAGCAGGAGACCGGGGTTCGATACCTGGGTTGGGAAAATCCCCTGGAGAAGGAAATGGCAACCCACTTCAGTATTCTTGCCTGGAGAATTCCATGGACAGAGGAGCCTGGCGGGCTACAGTCCATGGGGTCGCAAAGAGTCAAACATTACTGAAGCGACTAAGTACGTACACCCCAGGAGAAACTCCTGCTGTTCTCTAGAGGAGAATATGTTTCACCTTAAGAATATACTAAATGTCTCCCCCTTAGGGATGGCCATTCAAAAACAGGAGAGTAAATAGGAAACTTCCAAAAGTTCTGCCTTGTTCTCATCCCCTCTCCCCTCACCTCCTACAGCTACTCACTCAATCTTGAAGGTTATAGTAGCAAAACAGAACTCTCTTAGGAATGATTCTATTGCTAGGAGTAAAGCCCATCCGGACCAGTTTGAGGCAAGGGGGATTTTCTAGGACACAGAGAAATTCATGGAACCCAGGGGCAAGAATGGGAAGCCCCAGTGGCTCAAGAGGTAAAGAATCCACCTGCAATGCCGGAGATTCAGGAAACATTGGTTTGATCCCTGGGTCGAGAAGATTCTCTGGAGAAGGAAATGGCGACCCACTCCACAATCCCATGGCAAACCCACTTGCCTGGAGAATCCCATGGACAGTGGAGCCTGGCAGGCTACAGTCCCTGGGGTCACGCAGAGTTGGACACGACTGAGCACACACATGCAACAACTAAGGGCAAGAATACGACCATCCTCATACAGTCAGGAACCAGGAACCAGCTCAGGCTCTGCATTTCTGGGGTCCCACAGACGCTCATTTTCTCTTCCAACAAATAGAGAGGTACCCTCTGGGTCAGGCATTCACCGCTTGTCCCAGCAGTGTATCCCCCTGCTAATTGTGTAAAGATTGTGCAAATGCACATGCTGGTTCCATCTGGGAGGGCAAAGGTGGGCAGTTTTCTTGCAGAAGGGTCAGGTAGATGGGCACCCTAGAAAGCCTCTACAAGGACCTTAAAATAATTCCCTCACTTTGCAGAGAGACCCAGGGAGAATACTCCCGAAACCTCACAGGTGCCATCCTGCTGCTCTTTTTCTACCTAAATTCTAAGAGTCTCACCTTTGCTCAGAACAGTCAGTC